>NC_135225.1:14684109-14729109 GCF_052324685.1 Brachyhypopomus gauderio | reverse complement strand
TCTCTCTCTCTCTCTCTCTCTCTCTCTCTCTCTCTCTCTCTCTCTCTCTCTCTCTCTCTCTCTCTCTCTCTGTGTGTGTGTGTGTGTGTGTGTGTGTGTGTGTGTGTGTGTGTGTGTGTGTGTGTGTGTGTACACTTGCCTGCATGGCCAGCCAGACGTTCATGGCCTGATGCTGTTTCAAAGGCTGCATGCTGCAGACTCCGTGAAAGCTGAGTAAAAGGAGGTGATTTGCCTGGAGCCATACACCCACAGACACACACAGAGCATGCTTACACACCCACAGACACACACAGAGCATGCTTGCACACACACAAACACACACAGAGCATGCTTACACACACACAGAGCATGCATACACACACAGGTCCCTCTGACCCAAGAAGTGATCTGCGTCTCTCCCTTAAATAAACACCCAAGACGCCATTTAGACTGCATAACAAGTGAGGGCAACTAAGTAGCACCCCCTCCCCATGTGCCACACCCCCTCCCTATACCACACCCCCTCCCTGTACCACACCCTCTCCCTGTACCACACCCCCTCCCTGTACCACACCTCTCTATACCACACCCCCTCCCTATACCACACTCTCCCTGTACCACACCCTCTCCCTGTACCACACCCCCTCCCTGTTCCACACCCCCTCCCTGTACCACCCCCTCCCTGTTCCACACCCCCTCCCTGTACCACACCCCCTCCCTATGCCACACTCTCCCTGTACCACACCTCCTCCCTATACCACACACTCTCCCTATACCACACCCCCTCCCTGTACCACACCCTCTCCCTGTACCACACCCCCTCCCTATACCACACTCTCCCTGTACCACACCCCTCCCTATACCACACTCTCCCTATACCACACCCCCTCCCTATACCACACCCTCTCCCTGTACCACACCCCTCCCTGTAACACACCCCCTCCCTGTACCACACCCCCTCCCTGTACCACACCCTCTCCCAGTACCACACCCTCTCCCTGTAACACACCCCCTCCCTGTAACACACCCCCTCCCTATGCCACACCCCCTCCCTATGCCACACCCCCTCCCTATACCACACCTCTCCCTATACCACACCTCTCCCTATACCACACCCCCTCCCTATACCACACCCCCTCCCTATACCACACTCCCTCCCTATACCACACCCCCTCCCTATACCACACCCCCTCCCTGTACCACACCCTCTCCCTGTACCACACCCTCTCCCTGTACCACACCCCCTCCCTGTACCACACCCTCTCCCTGTACCACACCCCCTCCCTGTACCAAACCCCTCCCTATGCCACACCCCCTCCCTATGCCACACCCCCTCCCTATGCCACACCCCCTCCCTATACCACACCTCTCCCTATACCACACCCCCTCCCTATACCACACTCTCCCTATACCACACCCCCTCCCTATACCACACTCTCCCTATACCACACCCCCTCCCTATACCACACTCTCCCTGTAACACACCCCCTCCCTGTAACACACCCCCTCCCTGTAACACACCCCCTCCCTGTAACACACCCCCTCCCTGTAACACACCCCTCCCTGTAACACACCCCCTCCCTGTAACACACCCCCTCCCTGTAACACACCCCCTCCCTGTACCACACCCCTCCCTGTACCACACCCCCTCCCTGTACCACACCCCCTCCCTGTACCACACCCCCTCCCTGTACCACACCCCTCCCTGTACCACACCCCTCCCTGTACCACACCCCTCCCTGTAACACACCCCCTCCCTGTAACACACCCCCTCCCTGTACCACACCCCTCCCTGTACCACACCCCTCCCTGTAACACACCCCCTCCCTGTAACACACCCCCTCCCTGTACCACACCCCCTCCCTGTACCACACCCCTCCCTGTACCACACCCCTCCCTGTAACACACCCCCTCCCTGTAACACACCCCCTCCCTCTACCACGTCCTCTCCCTGTACCACCAGCATTGCCCTGACCAGCCAGCAGCCTCATCCTTGTTCAGACACCAAACACATCCACAGGAAACACTTCACTAGGGCCTTTGGGGACCTGAAATGGCGTTTCACATGCAGAAGTGCCATTCTAGGCGTGTCATCCCTGCTGGAGCTGATGTCAGGGGAGCAGCGGGGAGTGTGTCTGCTACTCACACTTAAACGTCTTCCGCACACTTGAGTTCAGAAGAGCGATTCTGAGTCCTTGTCCCTGACCCAGCCATCCCAGTGAAATCGACTTACTTCCTTTTGACTGCCTCTCATAATAGCAGCTATAGAATAAAGGGTCTGTTTGGTAATAAATGACTTAAGCTTTTTCATGCTTGAACAAATGTGTTCAGAGGTGGAATCTTGTGAATATGGAAGGTGATGTGAGCAATATGAACCGTGTGTGTATGTGTGTGTGTGTGTGTGTGTGTGTGTGTGTGTGTGTTTGCAGATTGAGGTACTGGAAAGGAGGATGGTTTGTCTTGAGAGAGAGACGGCTAAGCTTCGCGAGGCCAACCAGGCTCTGCAGGAAGCCAACAGTCTCCTGTCTCAGGATCGCGATGACCTCCAGTCCGCCCTTAAGCGAGCCAAGGCCCGTGAGGAGGCGGCCCAGGCCCGGGCCACTGCTGAGAGGGAGCGGCTTCTAGGCGAGGCCCAGGCTCTGGAGGCCCAGGTGCAGAGCTCCAGAAGAGAGGCAGGGGTGGCTCTGGGAGCACAGACCCAGTCCAGACGGACCCTGCTGAGGCTCAGACAGGAGCTGGGGGTGCTGCGTGCGGAGAGAGACTTCCACAGAGCCCTGTCCCGCCGCTGGGGGAAGACACCACTGGCTTCTAGCAGAGCCAGGCTACCAGCAACCAGACCCATCCAAACACACACGCGCTCGGAGCGACGCCCGACACACACGCGCTCGGACCAACGCCCGACACACACGCGCTCGGAGCAACGCCCGACACACACACGCTCGGAGCAACGCAGGACGCATAGCCCAACCAAGGACGAGTGGGAGGATGTCAGTCCAGACAGGTGCGTCCTCCCCCACATTTCCCCCACGGCCTCCCCCCACCACTGTCATTTTTTCCATCTACTTCCCTCCCTCCCTCCTTCCCTCCCTCTCCATCGATCTCTCTATCTCTCATTATTTTCCTGGCCACAGGGACAGCGTGCATATGCAAAGAGCCATAAGGAAGCGACTGATTGAGTCCCAGTTCGGCTCTCATTGGTATTCAGTGGAGGAGGTAGAAGGCAGAGTGAGAGGGGAGAACCTGTCAGATCCCTTCCAAATATCTTGGGACGTCTTGCTTGTAGCTTATTGACTGAAATTTGCATGCGGAATTATCCGTGTGTGTGAGTCAATGCCAGGAACCGCCTGGAAGCCACCGCTGCCGTTGTCGTGGTTGCGACCCGTCCAGCCCCTGCAGTCACACACCCCCCAAACGCAGACATTTTGCCTGCTTGATTTAATTTGCCCCTCTCTTGCATATCACCACCCCACGCCCTCCCCCTGACGGGATCCTGGACAAACCCTGAACGACCTGTTCATTTAGCTTATGACATGTCTACACCATGAGCGGCCTACACACACACACACACACACACCGCTTTCCATCAGGCACATACATTGTGAATGACCCTCCCTGGTTTATGAACAGATGTGTACAAGCTGTTTTACATCCTCCAAATTACAAAGTATCCACTGCAATTATCTGGTGTGTTTTATGAAAAAACAACTCTGCTGAGGTTTACAGTGAATCGATGGTGTGAGGGTTTACAGTACAGTTCTGATCACACACACACACACCCACACACGCTGTCTGGCCCTGTGTGCCCTGCGTTCGAAGGCTCTATCTCTGAAACGCACACACAATTACAAGCTAGTGAAGTGTGCCTGACTCCTGCTCCCACCACTGCACATGCATGCTAAACAGAATACACACACACACACACACACACACACACACACACACACACACACACACACACACACACACACACACACACACACACACACACTTAACATACAAGTAGGCCTGCTAACTCATATTACATGCAGACTAACTGATATCATGTGCATATTGACCTAGACAGCAGACTAACTGATATAGCATGCATACAGTGTCATATTACATGCGTACTAATTAATATGTGTGTTCGTACGTATGTTTCATGAGTCTAACAACTAACAATATTTACCAGCAATGTGCACATGCTAGTAGCTACTTGTATGCAGGGTACAAATATCAGATATGTGCTGATAACGTCTGATAGTTTATGGTTGTTTTTGTATATGTGATGGTAACGTGTGATGCTTGTTGTTGTATATGTGATGGTAACGTCTGATGCTTGTTTTTGTATATGTGATGGTAACGTCTGATGCTTGTTTTTGTATATGTGATGGTAACGTCTGATGGTTGTTTTTGTATGTGTGATGCTTGTTTTTGTATATGTGATGGTAACGTCTGATGCTTGTTTTTGTATGTGATGGTAACGTGTGATGGTTGTTTTTGTATGTGTGATGGTAACGTCTGATGCTTGTTTTTGTATATGATGGTAACGTGTGATGCTTGTTTTTGTATATGTGATGGTAACGTCTGATGCTTGTTTTTGTATATGTGATGGTAACATGTGATGGTTGTTTTTGTATATGTGATGGTAACGTGTGATGCTTGTTTTTGTATGTGTGATGGTAACATGTGATGCTTGTTTTTGTATATGATGGTAACGTGTGATGCTTGTTTGCAGTGAAAGTGAGGACTTCTCGGATAGTCTGGAGAGTTGGCCTCCCGCCCAGAATCGACACAACTCATTTAAACTGAAGGTTGGTCACTTACTCAACACTTTTGGAATTAAAGCTTTAATGTACATATGTATTTGAGTTTGGCTTTGTTGCATTTGGTTGTCTAGAACAGTGAGTTGCCTGTGGTTTCTGGAGGCCCTTTTGTGGGGAGGCTGTGTGGTGTTTTGTGGTGTTTGAAGAGTGTTGCTTGTGTTGCACCAGTGTGCCCTGGTGTTGGTGCAGTCCTCATTGTCCTCTCAGGACCAAGAGCACTCTCCCTTCAGTGGTTCTCTCTCTCTCTCTCTCTCTCTCTCTCTCTCTCTCTCTCTCTCTCTCTCTCTCTCTTTCTCCCCTTCACAGGTTCAATATCTTTCTCTCTCTCTCTTTCTCCCCCCTCAGAGAAAGGCAGAAGCCTGGTTATCTATCTCTTCCTCTTTCACTTCTTCTCTTCCTTTCCCACTTTCTTCTACATCTCTTTTCTCTCTGTCTCCTTCTCTCTGTCTCCTTCTCTCTCTCTCTCTCTCTCTCTCTCTCTCTCTCCCCCCCTCAGCTGTCTGCTCCTTTCTCAGATCCTCGTGTCTCCTCTGTGTGTTCGTCATCACTACCAGTTCACCTCCCCCTGACAGCCCAGGGGCTCTCTGCTCATGTCACACTAAAGAGCTTCCGGATGATCCCGTGATCAAACCAGAGGAGAGGGAGAGAGTGATCAAAACCTTTTAACCAGCACTCGAAACAAGCCGGGCCAAAACCCGCCACTACTTTGATGTGACTACAAACGCTCTCCCGTGTCACACTGTCAGAAAGTGCCACGTTGCGTTACGCTAAACTGTTCCCCCAGATTAACGTGTCGTGTTTCGGTTCCGTCTCCCCGCAGGGCTGCCGACACGCGCTGATCACTCCCCGGGACGCGCGAGCATCCGTCGCTGCTCCGCCCCTGAGCTCCGCCCCTCCAGGCCCAGGTAGCGTCTCCCCCAGCGCAGGAGGACTGATCACAGCCCACTGACTGCAGAAGGGTTTGACAGAGAGGGGGTCCTAAACACCGAGCTCCTGATTTTTTTACACCTGGCTTCTTGTTGTTGCTTGTTGGAGTCCTGCTTTGTTATCTGTAATAAGGGCAGACGGTAGGAAAACTGTCATGTCCACTCGGTGTCCAGTCACTTGGTCAGGGCTGTTTTACGGTGTGAATGACGGTTGAAGTCAGACATACAGTGGACATACAGGACTGCTGGAGCACTTAATGATGTGTCCTGATATGCTGCCCCTGCGTCTGTCTGCAGTGAGACAGGGTCTGAGGAAGAGGAGGAGGATGAAGAGCCAGCATTCTTGTGCCAGGCTTCGCCAGAGGCTCCTGTGCCTGCAGCAGCAGGTGGCGGTGCTGCAGTCGGCCAGCAGGGCGGCGCAGGAACAGAGTGAGCGACACTGCCAGGCTCAGACAGAGCTGGAGAGCCTCATGCACAAACTGCAGGCCAGCAAACAGCTTTCGCAGGTACACCGAGAGTGCAAGGACAGGAGCCTCACACCTCTCTCTCTCTCTCTCTCTCTCTCTCTCTCTCTCTCTCTCTCTCTCTCTCTCTCTCTCTCTCCTCTCCCTCTCCCTCTCCCTCTCTCTCTCTCTCTCTCTCTCTCTCTCTCTCTCTCTCTCTCCCTTTCTCCTCTCCTCCCCTCTCTGCTATGGTCAGCTCTGGGCTGGGCTGTAGGTCTTTGCCTTCATCATGTTTAATAAGAGCTGCCACTGTTGCCATGACCTGCCCTCACAGAGGGGTCGGCCTCGTGGACCAGCACGTCCATAACCCTCTTCTGCTCTCCGTCTCTCAAACTTCCAGTTTTATAACACTTTTCCTACCCCACTTTCCAAAATATTCCATCCATGGGCTTTTTTCCATCCATTCTCACTCCAGTATTCATTCCCCCACCATGTATGAGTATGATGAGCATACATGTACCCAAAGACATATCCTTGGTTACAGAGATGCATTCACACACTCACGCACGCACACACAGGCTGTTGGTGGTGTGTGTAGACCCAGCAGGGCTGAGGTGCGGACACAGGTGTTGTTTTGCCCATGGATCAGGTGGAGCTGGAACAGGTTGGAGCATGGGCAGGTACCCCCCGCTCACCTGGGACCTGATTAAGAGACTCCTTCATACAGGAGGTCAAAAAGACTGCCCCAAACACCAAACAACTGCTGGACACACACACACATGCGCTCTCTCTCTCTCTCTCTCTCTCTGTTTGTGTCCTCCTGCAGGCTGCAGTAATAATGGCTGACTGAGCTGCACAGTAGTGTGTGCATGTATGCGTGTGTATCTGTGTGTGTGGGTTTTTTTTTTTTTTTGGGGGGGGGGGGGGGGTGTATGGTTGTGTAGGTGTTTGTCTGTTGTACTCCTGAAGTATTAATGTTCTTGTGGGAGGGCAGTAGGTCCTGTGCCCTGCTGCCCCCTGATGCAATGCTCTTCTCTAATTGGTCAGGCACAGGAACTCCAGTTCCAATGATGTCCTCTGATTGGACAGAGGAGGGGACCAGAATTTGATTGATTGATTGATTGATTGATTGTGTGTGTGAGAGAGGGATACAAACCATGCACACATGCATTGAAGTGATAACCTGGTTTAATACACGTAGATTTAACACTCGCGTGTAACTACAGAAGAACCACGAACAGAGTTGTGCTCTGTTGTAGATGTCTGGTCCTCCGTGTACTCCTTGTAGCTGGTGGAGATGTGAACGTCAGACCAGGGATCCTCTTGAGTGTCTGAGCATTTTGCCTCATTTCATGCACACACTCAATCCAGTGCATGCATGTGCGTGTATGTGTGAACGTGTTTGTGTGTGATGTTCTTCAGGAAAGCAACACCTTCAATACTTTCAACCTTCTTTAGGAAAGCTTTCACTTTTCAACCTAGCGTCTCACACACACGCACAGTAGTGTAGATGTAGCTACCTCAAAAACCTCCTCTCTCACACACACACAGTAGTGTAGATGTAGCTACCTCAAAAACCTCCTCTCTCACACACACAGTAGTGTAGATGTAGCTACCTCAAAAACCTCCTCTCACACACACACAGTAGTGTAGATGTAGCTACCTCAAAAACCTCCTCTCCTCTCACACACGCACAGTAGTGTAGATGTAGCTACCTCAAAAACCTCCTCACACACACACACAGTCGTGTAGATGTAGCTACCTCAAAAACCTCCTCACACACACACACACACACACAGTAGTGTAGATGTAGCTACCTCAAAAACCTCCTCACACACACAGTAGTGTAGATGTAGCTACCTCAAAAACCTCCTCACACACACACAGTAGTGTAGATTTAGCTACCTCAAAAACCTCCTCTCACACACACACACACACAGTAGTGTAGATGTAGCTACCTCAAAAACCTCCTCACACACGCACAGTAGTGTAGATGTAGCTACCTCAAAAACCTCCTCTCTCACACACACAGTAGTGTAGATGTAGCTACCTCAAAAACCTCCTCACACACAGACACAGTAGTGTAGATGTAGCTACCTCAAAAACCTCCTCTCACACACACACACACAGTAGTGTAGATGTAGCTACCTCAAAAACCTCCTCACACACACACACACAGTAGTATAGATGTAGCTACCTCAAAAACCGCCTCTCACACACACACACACACGCACAGTAGTGTAGATGTAGCTACCTCAAAAACCTCCTCTCTCACACACACACAGTAGTGTAGATGTAGCTACCTCAAAAACCTCCTCACACACACACACACACACACACACACACACAGTAGTGTAGATGTAGCTACCTCAAAAACCTCCTCTCACACACACACACGCACAGTAGTGTAGATTTAGCTACCTCAAAAACCTCCTCTCACACACACACACGCACAGTAGTGTAGATGTAGCTACCTCAAAAACCTCCTCTCACACACACACATGCACAGTAGTGTAGATGTAGCTACCTCAAAAACCTCCTCTCTCTCACACACACACACACACAGTAGTGTAGATGTAGCTACCTCAAAAACCTCCTCTCACACACACACACAGTCATGTAGATGTAGCTACCTCAAAAACCTCCTCACACACACACACACACACACACAGTAGTGTAGATGTAGCTACCTCAAAAACCTCCTCACACACACACACAGTAGTGTAGATGTAGCTACCTCAAAAACCTCCTCACACACACAGTAGTGTAGATTTAGCTACCTCAAAAACCTCCTCTCACACACACACACACACACACACAGTAGTGTAGATGTAGCTACTTCAAAAACCTCTTCACACACGCACAGTAGTGTAGATGTAGCTACCTCAAAAACCTCCTCTCTCACACACACAGTAGTGTAGATGTAGCTACCTCAAAAACCTCCTCACACACACAGACACAGTAGTGTAGATGTAGCTACCTCAAAAACCTCCTCTCACACACACACACACACACAGTAGTGTAGACGTAGCTACCTCAAAAACCTCACACACACACACACAGTAGTGTAGATGTAGCTACCTCAAAAACCTCCTCTCACACACACACGCACAGTAGTGTAGATGTAGCTACCTCAAAAACCTCCTCTCTCACACACACACAGTAGTGTAGATGTAGCTACCTCAAAAACCTCCTCACACACACACACACACAGTAGTGTAGATGTAGCTACCTCAAAAACCTCCTCACACACACACACGCACAGTAGTGTAGATGTAGCTACCTCAAAAACCTCCTCTCACATACACACATGCACAGTAGTGTAGATGTAGCTACCTCAAAAACCTCCTCACACACACACACACACACACACACACACACACAGTAGTGTAGATGTAGCTACCTCAAAAACCTCCTCTCATACACACACACACACACACACACAGTAGTGTAGATGTAGCTACCTCAAAAACCTCCTCTCATACACACACACACACACACACACACACACACACACACACACACAGTAGTGTAGATGTAGCTACCTCAAAAACCTACTCTCACACACACACACACAGTAGTGTAGATGTAGCTACCTCAAAAACCTCCTCTCACACACACACACACACACACACAGTAGTGTAGATGTAGCTACCTCAAAAACCTCCTCTCTCACACACACGCAGTCATGTAGATGTAGCTACCTCAAAAACCTCCTCTCTCTCACACACACACACACACACAGTAGTGTAGATGTAGCTACCTCAAAAACCTCCTCTCACACACACACACACGCACAGTCGTGTAGATGTAGCTACCTCAAAAACCTACTCTCACACACACACACACAGTAGTGTAGATGTAGCTACCTCAAAAACCTCCTCTCACACACACACACACACACACACACACACACAGTAGTGTAGATGTAGCTACCTCAAAAACCTCCTCTCACACACACGCAGTCATGTAGATGTAGCTACCTCAAAAACCTCCTCTCTCTCACACACACACACACACACACACAGTAGTGTAGATGTAGCTACCTCAAAAACCTCCTCTCACACACACACACGCACAGTCGTGTAGATGTAGCTACCTCAAAAACCTCCTCTCACACACACACACGCACAGTCGTGTAGATGTAGCTACCTCAAAAACCTCCTCTCACACACACACACACAGTCGTGTAGATGTGGCTACCTCAAAAACCTCCTCTCCTCTCTCACACATGCACAGTAGTGTAGATGTAGCTACCTCAAAAACCTCCTCTCTCTCACACACACACAGTAGTGTAGATGTAGCTACCTCAAAAACCTCCTCTCACACACACACACAGTCATGTAGATGTAGCTACCTCAAAAACCTCCTCACACACACACACACACACACACAGTAGTGTAGATGTAGCTACCTCAAAAACCTCCTCACACACACACAGTAGTGTAGATGTAGCTACCTCAAAAACCTCCTCACACACACAGTAGTGTAGATTTAGCTACCTCAAAAACCTCCTCTCACACACACACACACACACACAGTAGTGTAGATGTAGCTACTTCAAAAACCTCTTCACACACGCACAGTAGTGTAGATGTAGCTACCTCAAAAACCTCCTCTCTCACACACACAGTAGTGTAGATGTAGCTACCTCAAAAACCTCCTCACACACACAGACACAGTAGTGTAGATGTAGCTACCTCAAAAACCTCCTCTCACACACACACACACACACAGTAGTGTAGACGTAGCTACCTCAAAAACCTCACACACACACACACAGTAGTGTAGATGTAGCTACCTCAAAAACCTCCTCTCACACACACACGCACAGTAGTGTAGATGTAGCTACCTCAAAAACCTCCTCTCTCACACACACACAGTAGTGTAGATGTAGCTACCTCAAAAACCTCCTCACACACACACACACACAGTAGTGTAGATGTAGCTACCTCAAAAACCTCCTCTCACACACACACACGCACAGTAGTGTAGATGTAGCTACCTCAAAAACCTCCTCTCACATACACACATGCACAGTAGTGTAGATGTAGCTACCTCAAAAACCTCCTCACACACACACACACACACACACACACAGTAGTGTAGATGTAGCTACCTCAAAAACCTCCTCTCATACACACACACACACACACACACACACACAGTAGTGTAGATGTAGCTACCTCAAAAACCTACTCTCACACACACACACACAGTAGTGTAGATGTAGCTACCTCAAAAACCTCCTCTCACACACACACACACACACACACACAGTAGTGTAGATGTAGCTACCTCAAAAACCTCCTCTCTCACACACACGCAGTCATGTAGATGTAGCTACCTCAAAAACCTCCTCTCTCTCACACACACACACACACACAGTAGTGTAGATGTAGCTACCTCAAAAACCTCCTCTCACACACACACACACGCACAGTCGTGTAGATGTAGCTACCTCAAAAACCTACTCTCACACACACAGTAGTGTAGATGTAGCTACCTCAAAAACCTCCTCTCACACACACACACACACACACACACACAGTAGTGTAGATGTAGCTACCTCAAAAACCTCCTCTCTCACACACACGCAGTCATGTAGATGTAGCTACCTCAAAAACCTCCTCTCTCTCACACACACACACACACACACAGTAGTGTAGATGTAGCTACCTCAAAAACCTCCTCTCACACACACACACGCACAGTCGTGTAGATGTAGCTACCTCAAAAACCTCCTCTCACACACACACACGCACAGTCGTGTAGATGTAGCTACCTCAAAAACCTCCTCTCACACACACACACACAGTCGTGTAGATGTGGCTACCTCAAAAACCTCCTCTCCTCTCTCACACACACACAGTAGTGTAGATGTAGCTACCTCAAAAACCTCCTCTCACACACACACACACGCACAGTCGTGTAGATGTGGCTACCTCAAAAACCTCCTCTCACACACACAGTCGTGTAGATGTAGCTACCTCAAAAACCTCCTCTCCTCTCACACACACACAGTAGTGTAGATGTAGCTACCTCAAAAACCTCCTCTCACACACACACACACACGCACAGTCGTGTAGATGTAGCTACCTCAAAAACCTCCTCTCACACACACGCACGTCCTCTTATTTAATAGACTTACTACGGCACATAAATACCTTTTGTCACACTCATGTTCACCCCAGTTACTGTGACCACACACACACACACACACACAGAGTACTGGGATTATTTTGGATTTTTGGCACCTGACCCAAAGCCCTGCCTCTTTCTGCGGTGTGAACAGGCAGGTGTGTAATGTGTGTGTAGTAATCTGCAGCTGTAAACCGGGTTATATGCCATGTTCTGCGTTTGAGAAGGACGTGGATTAGGGAGGGATGAGCCCTGCTGGGTGAGGAGAGACGGTCTCACACCTGCGCCCACTCCGCTGCACGCCAACATACGCACCATCTCTGCTCCACCCACCTCTGTAGCATGTGAAGATGTGCACCATCTCTGCTCCATCCACCTCTGTAGCATGTGAAGATGTGCACCATCTCTGCTCCACCCACCTCTGTAGCATGTGAAGATGTGCACCATCTCTGCTCCACCCACCTCTGTAGCACGTGAAGATGTGCACCATCTCTGCTCCACCCACCCACGCTGCTGACATCACCACTCTGATGGCTGGGACTGCACCCAGGATGTGCTGGTTAAGAGTTTTTGTTGGTGTGTGCGCATGTGCCTTGGAGTGGCTGAGGAGGTTAGTTCTAATGGGTTGTGTGTGTGTGTGTGTGTGTGTGTGTGTGTGTGTGTGTGTGTGTGAGAGAGAGAGAGAGAGAGAGAGAGAGAGAGAGAGAGAGAGAGAGAGAGAGAGAGAGAAGGGAAATGACAAGGGAACTTGCATGTGTCATGCTGATACTGGTAAATTAGTGCTAAGGTTTTCTTTATGTACAGTTATTCCTTCCAAGGCCTTGGCTGGGTCTCTTCATCACCCTGCACGTGTTTTGTGGGAGTGTTCATCAGAGAAGCTTCAACAGGTCACAGTTGTACCTCCTACATTACTGCTAGTGAACTGCACTGTACCAGGGTGCAGAAATACATGGTGAAGATACAGTATGGTGTACAGTACGATATAATGGAAAGAGACCTCCTTAATGTCCTCTGCCTGGTCTGCCATCTTCCAAAATACTGTAGGTAAAGAAACTGTAAAAATCCATATTCAAAGGCCACCAATGGTGTCAGCCATGGTGAAAGCCTGTAGCTACAGGAATTATGCAAGGGTCCATCAGTTTTGTGCAATGACGGCACATGTCTGTTTGCTTGCGTGTCTGTTGCGTGCGTGTCTGTTGTGTGCGTGTCTGTTGCGTGCGTGTCTGTTGCGTGCGTGTCTGTTGCGTGCATGTGTTGTGTGTCTGTTGCGTGCGTGTCTGTTGCGTGCGTGTCTGTTGTGTGCATGTGTTGTATGTCTGTTGTGTGCGTGTCTTGTGTACGTGTCTGTTGCGTGCTGTTGTGTCTGTTATATAACAGCATGTGTCAGAATGGGTATAAGAAAATACTCTGTTTGCTAGTACTGCTGCTGTGATGGGGTTGGAGCTCACGTTTATTTAGGTTGAATGCATGTACCATTACACTCTGTGTGTGTGTGTGTGTGTGTGTGTGTGTGTGTGTGTGTGTGTGTGTGTGTGTGTGTGTGTGTGTGTGTGTGTGTGGGAGGAGAGGTAGAGTGTGGTTTTAATGGCCCTGACTGCAGTTGTGTTGTCTGTCACTGGTCACATGGTCTGAACTCTGGGAAATGGCGTGTGAAATCCAGCCTGCTCTTTACAGGAAACACCATCAGTGTCACCGAGACACCCCTGCCCTGCCCATCACAGCAGAAACCTAACACAAAACTGTCCATTAAAAGGTGTCAGTCGCAACCAGATAGCATCCACATACAAGCACAGGATCACTGCCTATGTGTGTGTATGTGTGTGTGTGTGTGTGTGTGTGTGTGTGAGATGTGGAGGTGATAATTTTCCCCCTTCTGTCCTGGACGAGTGTTGTGATGGTGTAATAGGAGAGTCCATTGTGTTGATGTTGCCCACAGATGTTCTACACACTGGTTTATTCCCTTAAAAAGTCCCACATCCGACTGCTGATATACTGCAGGTGGTTCAAGTGTCTGACCGCAACAAATAAACCCTGTGTCCTTTATGAAGCTGCTTTTCTGTACACATGTCCATATACGTGTGTGTGTGTGTGTGTGTGTGTGTGTGTGTGTGTGTGTGTGTGTGTGTGTGTGTGTGTGTGTGTGTGTGTGTGTGTGTGTGAGCAGAAGCAGGCCTGTGAGTTGGTGAAGTTACAGCAGCAGGTAACTCTGTTAGAGGTGGAGTTGGAGCAGTGGAGGAAGCCACGCCCCCCCACCCAGGAACACCACCCCCCTGCAACCCCTCCTGCCCCTGACTCCAACCACCCCAGCCTCAAAATACTGGAGGAAGACATCAAACAGCTCACCAGCAGGCTGAAGGTAAGGTGAAGGTGTGGGTGGGTGTTTGGTGGGTGGGTGTGCATGTAGGTGGGTGTGTGCCTGCAGGAGTGTGTGGGTGAACACCCATACTATCACAGACAAAGCACAGCAAGGAGGGCTTTGGTCAGGTCTTGGTACCGTTTGAGTGAACCCCCTCCCTGTCTGTCTCTCCCTGTCTGTCTGTCTCTCCCTGTCTGTCTGTCTCTCCCTGTCTGTCTCAACCCTTTCTAGAGTGCCAGTGTGGAGGGGAGCAGGCAGAGTGCTGTGATCAAGGACCTGCGGGCTGAGCTGCACAACAGGGACCATCGCCTCAAAGAACTGCAGGACAAGTAGAGCCTTCCTCTCTCTCTCGCTCTCTCCCTCTCTCTCCCTCTCCCTCTCTCCCTCCCTCTCTCTCTCTCTCTCCCTCTCCCTCTCTCTCTCTCCCTCTCTCTCTCTCTCTCTCTCCCTGACTGAGGACAAGCACGTCTTTTTTTTCCTTGTGTCTGATCTGTGAAGCAGCATACACACACACACGTCTTGTTCAAGTCTTGTTTATTTTGAAGGTGATGTTTAGCTTCATGTATCTAATGTATCAGTATGTATCAGTAATGTATCAGTAGTTACTGCACCACTAAGGTGATATTATTTGCCCCTATGTGTGCACAGGCGAGTGGTATATGAAGCGTGTACAGGAGTGAGTGGTGTGGTCCAGGGTAAAATGATCTGAGTGTGTGGGATGTGAATGATGTGTGTTTGGGGGTACATGGTCTATGGAGTGTGTACAGAAGTGTGTTCCACAGTGTGTGTGTGTGTGTGTGTGTCATCTTGCTCTTTCTCTCTTTATTTGGGTTCAAACCAACCAGAGCGCTACATGTTCAGTGTAGTGTTCAGACTGCTGTACAGTACTGCTGATCCAGGCCACCCCTGTCCCCTCCTTTAATATTCACTTCAGATACAAAATAATAATTGTGTGTGTGTGTTGAGGTGCCCTCTCCCCCCTACACCCGTCATAGTGAAGCATGTCTGTTTCCTGGTCTGAGAGAGAAACGTGTCTAGACACTGTAAAAAATGCATCTGCTTTCTGCCATTGGGGCTTGTGGTGTGCCTGGGAAAGTGAAATGAACAGACCTGGAGTGAATTTCAAAGCACGCTGCCACGTCGTCAGTCGATACAGGGAACTGAGGCCTGTGCCTTATTTATAGCTGCCCGGCTTTCATGTGTAGTCTGGTGCCTTTCTGCTTTATGCATCTTTAATCCACTTTTGTTTTTGCACTGCATGGCAAAGATGCACAAGCTACACAAACACTTACAGCATCATTAACACGCAAAACGCACAACACAGACACACGTGCAAAGCATCGTGCTGATGAAGGGCAGGCAGGTACCCAATACACACACACACACACACACACACACACACACACACACACACACACACACACACACACACACACACACACACACAGAGTATATCCCAAAGCTCCCTCATCCACCCTCAGATCACACTGAGCATACTACTCATTCTGTTTTATCTGCTCTTTTTTTTCTTTTTCAAATTGAGAGTTCCTCTAAAACAAATGTTATAACGCTAATAGTCATTAGCTCTCCTGAGAGAGTGGGGAGAGAGGGATGAACACAGGGAAGGGGGGAGAGGTGAAGTGAGAGTGAGGAGAGAGGGATGGACACAGGGAAGGGGGGAGAGGTGAAGTGAGAGTGAGGAGAGAGGGGTGGACACAGGGAAGGGGGGAGAGGTGAAGTGAGAGTGGGGAGAGAGGGATGAACACAGGGAAGGGGGGAGAGGTGAAGTGAGAGTGAGGAGAGAGGGATGGACACAGGGAAGGGGGGAGAGGTGAAGTGAGAGTGAGGAGAGAGGGATGAACACAGGGAAGGGGGGAGAGGTGAAGTGAGAGTGAGGAGAGAGGGATGAACACAGGGAAGGGGAGAGAGGTGAAGTGAGAGTGAGGAGAGAGGGATGGACACAGGGAAGGGGGGAGAGGTGAAGTGAGAGTGGGGAGAGAGGGATGGACACAGGGAAGGGGGGAGAGGTGAAGTGAGAGTGAGGAGAGAGGGATGAACACAGGGAAGGGGGGAGAGGTGAAGTGAGAGTGGGGAGAGAGGGATGAACACAGGGAAGGGGGGAGAGGTGAAGTGAGAGTGGGGAGAGAGGGATGGACACAGGGAAGGGGGGAGAGGTGAAGTGAGAGTGGGGAGAGAGGGATGGACACAGGGAAGGGGGGAGAGGTGAAGTGAGAGTGAGGAGAGAGGGATGGACACAGGGAAGGGGGGAGAGGTGAAGTGAGAGTGAGGAGAGAGGGATGAACACAGGGAAGGGGGGAGAGGTGAAGTGAGAGTGGGGAGAGAGGGATGAACACAGGGAAGGGGGGAGAGGTGAAGTGAGAGTGGGGAGAGAGGGATGAACACAGGGAAGGGGGGAGAGGTGAAGTGAGAGTGAGGAGAGAGGGATGAACACAGGGAAGGGGGGAGAGGTGAAGTGAGAGTGGGGAGAGAGGGATGAACACAGGGAAGGGGGGAGAGGTGAAGTGAGAGTGAGGAGAGAGGGATGGACACAGGGAAGGGGGGAGAGGTGAAGTGAGAGTGAGGAGCCGGGAGGTGCGTGGCACTAAGTCAACAGTAGGAGCTGTGTGTTGCACCAGGGTCAATATGGCCGTGCTCATTACTGCTGCTGTGTGTGAGCTGCTGCGGGTCCTCGGGACACGAGCTCTCATTTCAGTTAATGTCACTCCAATAAGAAGACTCGCATTTATTCAGCCAGTTTGCTCTTGGCTGTCTCCATGGGAGGCCAGGACATTTACTTAAAGAAGGCACTTACTCCTCATTACAGCAGACCTGTATGGTATACAAAGACCATCCACACACACACGCACACACACACACACACACACAAACACACACACACACACATTCACTCAACACAACCCACCTCCTTAAAAAGTGCTCTTACAAATGTTCATCTTCACCCATGACCTCAAAACACACACACACACACATACATGCATTGACCCACCTCCACAAAAACACCCACACATGCTCAACGTGATCCACCACTTCAAACACACCCACACACTATTTCCTGGTCCGTTTGTGTGTGTGCTCAGGGTCAGTCACACTGAGAGGGACGTAGTGATGAAGAGGCAGCTGGTGGTGGACCTGCGTAATCGTCTGAAGGTCCTGCAGGACTCTGAGCACAGCCATCGTTCTCTCACCGATGACCTCGAGAAGAAGGTCTGCTCCCTCTTCTAGAGGACGACCCCACGCTGACCTTACACTCTGCCCTTCATTAAGCTTAAAGCTCACTATCCTAAAGTCCAGTGCTCTACAACTTCAGGCCTCACGCTGTCCCAAAAGTCTGCATAAGTTACATAAGTTACAACTTGAAGTCTTAAACATTTACCTTCTGTAGAGTAAAAAAAGATCTTCTCTGTTATCGCTGAAGTACTTTTATTTTGAAGGTGAACCTAGGGTTCAAACCACTTCAAAAGAAGAATGAGTAAAATTAACAGATTATTTATTTAGTTATTTACTTTCTTTACAAAGTGTAATTAAAAACAGCCGAGTGATTAAAGGACAGAACTGATAGGAACTGTGGTGACCTGGCAGTCTTTACAGTGGGTCTGTGCTTCTTTCTGCCTCTACTGTTGACTTCCTGATCGGTGTTAGGTGAAGAGTTTGGCGGAGGAGGCTGCTAATCGAAAGGCCTTTATTGACTCTCTGAAAAGGAGGCTGAGTGTAGCAACAGAGGAGAAGAATCAGCATGAATCAACCTGCAAGAAACTCCAAGAGGACCTGCAGAAAAAAGTAAGACCTGGTCATGTATGCCCAATAGACAACAGTACAGAGAGGGCTCATGTGTATTCACATGCACCTTTATACTCTCAACACATTTCAACATTAGTTATTAACATGGATTATTTCATTTAGTGGAAGCCTTCATTTACACCACTCACTGTGCAGAATGTGGGGTACTATGTTTGGTAAATATTGGAACCCGTTTACACATAAAATATTACTTGGCATACATATCACCCTGTATCTACCTTTAGATACAAAATATGCATCTTTAGATTCAATATATGTATCTTAAGACAGTCTTTGCAAATTTGTCTTATTGTTATTTTTGTTAGATTGTTGTATGTTGTAATTAACTCAAGATTAACAAATTTCACAGTGAAAAAGCTGTTCATTATGTAAATACTGTTAGAAAGGTTGAGTATTTTTGTGTTTACATGTGTGAGCACTTACATGTACGTGTGTGTGTGTGTGTGTGTGTGTGAGGATGAGAAACTGGGAGCCCTGCAGGCACGACTGGGTGAGTGTGAGAGGTCGCGGGTGGAGGAGGAACAGGCAGCGTGTGCACAGGTGCAGGTTCTGACCCAGCAGAGCTCAGACGCCCTGCAGGCACTACAGAACAAACTCAGCTTGGTACAGGCCCAAGAACAGCAGCTTCGCTCCCTCACACAGGTAACGCACAGCAGATGCACCAGTGCTCTGCATGTACAGCTAACACACGCAGTACTGTACCTGTACAGCTAACACACGCAGTACTGTACCTGTACAGCTAACACACGCAGTACTGTGCCTGTACAGCTAACACACGCAGTACTGTACCTGTACAGATAACACACGCAGTACTGTACCTGTACAGCTAACACACTAGCAGTGCTATACCTGTACAGCTAACACACGCAGTACTGTACCTGTACAGCTAACACACTAGCAGTGCTATACCTGTACAGCTAACACACTAGCAGTGCTATACCTGTACAGCTAACACACTAGCAGTGCTATACCTGTACAGCTAACACACTAGCAGTGCTATACCTGTACAGCTAACACACGCAGTACTGTACCTGTACAGCTAACACACGCAGTACTGTACCTGTACAGCTAACACACGCAGTACTGTACCTGTACAGATAACACACGCAGTACTGTACCTGTACAGCTAGCAAAACAAACTAGCAGGGCTATACTTTGTATTTGACACTGTATTCAGGTGAAAAACTGTATTAACTTAGTATTAAGTCCATTATTTTCTACATTAGTCATTGTGGTCCTTTTGTGCGTGTTGTGCTCTGAAGTGTGTGTGTGTGTGTGTGTGTGTGTGTGTGTGTGTGTCTGTCCGTCTGTCAGAAGGTGTGGGGGGGTGGCAGTCCCAATGCACTGCAGTCCTTGTGTAATTCACTCTCCTCTGAAGCCTAATCTACATCAATTTTAACTATTTATGGCAGACACAGCATGAAACACACGAGACAGAACAACAGTGCAGGGACCAGGTCAGAATTCACTACTGTGTTGTTATAGACCCAGCATCGTACGTGTTTATATGCATATAATGAATGTGTGTGGGGGTGTTTTATATAGTATCTTATTGTTAAGGTCTATCATTAGTCTCATATGATTATTTATGTTTATGTATCTACACACACACACACACACACTTTCCTGCATTCTCTCCGGAGCCTGTCCATTCCAAGGTCAGCTTTTCAAAAGGCTTAAGGGGGAATGATACAGGAGATTATTGCAGCGATCAATAAGCTCAAAATGAAGCAAAGAGGAGTTTTCTTTATTGACTTTCTCATGTACAGTGGCAGCTTTAAGCTTTGTCTCGCTATTTTACGGCCGCTAGCGTTTAGTGATCTCCTCCGTAACCTTCCACTTCTGCTACTCCCAGCACTGCCTTTATGCTCTGATCTGAGATCAGTGTCCCCATGCACAAACCCTGATCCAGTCTGTTATTAAACAAAGCATAAAGCAGACCTCAGATCAGCTGAAAAGAGGGACGCATATTAACACCCTTCTGCTCCATGCTACTCTCAATTATTTAGCCTCTCGGTGCCGTGATGGAAGACACTGTGAAAGGCAGATAAATAAATAAAAACTAGCATTTTACAGCAGCTCATGCCCGTCTCCCTGATGTGTAATTCTGCTCCAGATCCACGTGCAAGCCTTGGGGAGGGGGGGTGCTCTGGCACGCTGGGGCTCTCGCACAGACCTTCTCTCTCAGCCGTGTTCCGCTCCGCAAAGCCCCAGGTGGCAGCCGTGGCAGCCCGAGTGCAAGGAGGCGCTGGGCGCTTGAGGCGGGCGGAGAAGACCCAGCTCTCTCCCATCCTGCTGCTCTCACCCCTGCAGGCGCTGGCTGTGGAGGTGGCCCGGGATGTGCAGGAGACCAGGGAGCAGGTGAAGAGGAGGAAGAAGGAGAAGAAGAAGGACAGGACCATGAGCACCGTGTCCAAGAGGTCTATGAGGAAGGCTACCTCCATCGCCGCGTCTATTCTCAACCTGACTGAAGTTGACCTTGCCAACATGCTCGACACAGACGAGGTTGGTAGTAATAGTAGTAGTAGTGGTGGTAGGAGTAGTGGTGGTGGTGGTGGTAGGCTAGTGGTGGTTGTAGTAGTAGTAGCAGTACTGCTGGTAGTAGTAGTACTGGTGGTGGTAGTAGTAGTAGTGGTGGTGGTAGTAGTATTACTGGTGGTGATGGTAGTAGTAGTAGTGGTGGTTGTAGTAGTGGTACTGGTGGTAGTAGTAGTAGTAGTGGTGGTAGTAGTAGTATTAGTGGTGGTGATAGTAGTAGTATTAGTGGTGGTGATAGTAGTAGTAGTGGTACTGGTGGTAGTAGTAGTGGTGGTGGTGGTGATAGTAGTAGTGGTGGTTGGAGTAGTAGTAGTGGTGGTGGTGGTGATAGTAGTAGTGGTGGTAGTAGTGGTGGTTGGAGTAGTAGTAGTGGTGGTAGGAGTAGTAGTAGTGGTGGTAGGAGTAGTAGTACTGGTGGGAGTAGTGGTGGTAGTAGTGGTAGTGGTGGTGGTTGGAGTAGTAGTACTAGTGGTAGTAGTGGTAGTGGTGGTGGTTGGAGTAGTAGTACTGGTGGGAGTGGTGGTGGTAATAGTGGTGGTTGGAGTAGTAGTACTGGTGGTGGTGGTAGTAGTGGTGGTTGGAGGAGTAGTAGTACTGGTGGGAGTGGTGGTGGTAGTAGTGGTGGTAGGAGTAGTAGTACTGGAGGGAGTGGTAGTAGTAGTAGTGGTAGTGGTGGTGGTAGTAGTGGTGGTGGTGGTGGGAGTGGTAGTAGTAGTAGTGGTAGTGGTGGTGGTTGGAGGAGTAGTAGTGGTGGTAGGAGTAGTAGTACTGGTGGGAGTAGTGGTGGTAGTAGTGGTGGTTGGAGTAGTAGTACTGGTGGTGGTGGTGGTAGTAGTGGTGGTTGGAGGAGTAGTAGTACTGGTGGTGGTGGTAGTAGTGGTGGTTGGAGGAGTAGTAGTACTGGTGGGAGTGGTGGTGGTAGTAGTGGTGGTAGGAGTAGTAGTACTGGTGGGAGTGGTAGTAGTAGTAGTGGTAGTGGTGGTGGTAGTAGTGGTAGTGGTGGTGGGAGTGGTAGTAGTAGTAGTGGTAGTGGTGGTGGTTGGAGGAGTAGTAGTGGTGGTAGGAGTAGTAGTACTGGTGGGAGTAGTGGTAGTAGTAGTGGTAGTGGTGGTGGTTGGAGTAGTAGTACTGGTGGGAGTAGTGGTAGTAGTAGTGGTAGTGGTGGTGGTTGGAGTAGTAGTACTGGTGGGAGTGGTGGTGGTAGTAGTGGTGGTTGGAGTAGTAGTAGTAGTGGTGGTAGGAGTAGTAGTACTGGTGGGAGTAGTGGTAGTAGTAGTGGTGGTTGGAGTAGTAGTACTGGTGGGAGTGGTGGTGGTAGTAGTAGTACTGGTGGTGGTGAAAGTAGTAGTGTAGCTGTTAGTCGTGGTAGTAACTCTATGTTCATACTTGTACACATGTACACCCTGTACTCTCGACCCTCCTGACCTCATCAGTCATTCATATGCACTGACATCAATTAATCGGCTTAATATCCACATCCTCACACACTTTACACATAGACCCCTACTGCACATGTCATCACACATGCTCCACACACCTCTGTTACTCTACATCCTTTATAAGGGGTGTGTGTGTGTGTGTGTGTGTGTGTGTGTGTGTGTGTGTGTGTGTGTGTGTGTGTGTGTGTGTGTGTGTGTGCTGCAGGAGGAAGTGTGTGGTGAAGGGGCAGATCAAGACTGGATGGATCAAGTCACACAGCTCCTACAGCAGCAGGTGTGGCGTTCACCTTCAGCCACTACACACACACACTCCAGATAACACACTTAACAGATTTAATAATTTTAAATCTTAAATGTGTTGCTGTCCTAAGAACACAGCCTTGGCCTTGGTATTCAAGTCTGAAACTGGAATCCCATCCGTTCCTGGGTTCTGTTATGGCCTGTAGTTAATTAAATGATGAACACACCTGGTGGCTCTTTGTCCTCACCCCTGACTGGAGAACCTGGACCTGCACCATCAGACCCACACCGTCAGGCCCACACCGTCAGACCCACACCATCAGGCCCGCACCGTCAGGCCCACACCGTCAGGCCCACACCATCAGACCCACACCATCAGGCCCACACCATCAGACCCACACCATCAGACCCACACCATCAGACCCGCACCATCAGACCCACACCATCAGACCTACACCATCAGACCCGCACCATCAGACCTGCACCATCAGACCCACACCGTCAGGCCCACACCGTCAGGCCCGCACCGTCAGGCCCGCACCGTCAGGCCCGCACCGTCAGGCCCGCACCGTCAGACCCGCACCGTCAGACCCGCACCGTCAGGCCCACACCATCAGACCTACACCATCAGAACAGCACTGTTACACACAGCCGGCTGTTATAGAGGAACCAGACGTCTTGCAGCAGGCGCAGTTCCTCTACATTAACAATGTTTAAGCATTCAGAGTTTATCAGATGCTTCAGGAGGAGCAGCCGGCTAAGGAGGATGCATCCTGTCTTACATCAAATCCCTCAGACTACAAAAGACCACAGGGATGGTTTACTGTCTCTCCCCCTGCCAATCAGAGCGATGCTAGCCAATCATGTGCTGTTAGATGGCGTATATAGGGCGGGACTCTCCTGCTGCTGCTGTCTGCTGTCATTAGGGAGCAAATTGGGCAACAAACAGACTAATTTCATTGCATCATGTTGTTAATGAAGCCGTAGCTGAAAATGCCCAGAGCAGCACTGACTGGCCAGAGTGGATGAGCAGAAGTCAGCCTTACTCTTTGTGTAGGAATCTGACTACTGTTCTTACCGTTAAACCAGTGTCTCTGCTCGCACACCGAGCCCCTGGTTTTACTCCCCCCTCCATGAGATGGTGACATGTTTCAGCTGTTTCTGCCTCACAACCATCACCATCGTCAGGGCATTGTTTTCTAGCTCAGTTGGTAGCTAACTGGTTAGTTGTGTGTGTTGGTGTGTCTGTGTCTGTTGGCAGTATGTAAACATGGATCTTCAGGCTGATTCATGCCCTCTAGTCTGTTGCCATCACACTAGTGGCTTTGACCTTTGACCAGTACCGAACCTGCAGCCAATCCAAATGTTTCTGTTTGACACCTCAGGGACTGCTGCCTGCACCCTTTTGAGTTTCCTTCTTTCTCTCTTCTTCCCTTGCTTCCCGGATCTCTCTTTCTCTCCGTTCTTCCTTTCCTTCTCTCTCCCTACCCCCCCCCCCCCTCCCTCACTGGGAGACCCTGAGGCAGCTTGTTAATGGTGAGTAGAGTATTGATCTGACTGGCTTGTCAATGCTGAGAGAATGAGCAAGGGTTCACCAGAGACTCTTTCCACGGGCTGCTATCGACACACACACACACACACACACACACACACACACACACACACACACTCACACACAAACACACACTGGTATCGATGTTTCCTCAGTCTAGCCCATGCAGTCGCTTGCCCGATGACAAGCCAGAGACCAGCGTCGGTTCCCACGGGAACCCGCCAACACCGCCACACTGACCCTCGCGCTAGTTTTTCTCTCCTTTCAAGTCAGTCGTCTTCTCTCTGTTTTTCCCCTCCCTCTGTCTCTCTCCCTCTCTCTTTCTCTTAATAAACTCCCGGCCCTGGGGAGGCCTCTGAAGCTAGCCCGTGATGCAGGATCAAGGCGAGGTTGTTGGCAGAGGAGATTTCTGTGGGAAAGATTAGAGAGAGGAAGCGGTGTGTGTCAATACTGCCTGCCTGCGTGTGTTCCTGCTAGCGCCATCGCCTGGTTGGCCTTGGGACTGCAGCAGTGAATGCACCAGAGGCCACAGAAGCTTCAGGGGGGAAGAGAAAATGGTGTGTGTGTGTGTGTGTGTGTGTGGATGTGTGCGAATGTGCCTGTATCTGTTTTCCTGTCTGTCTCCCTGTCCATCTCTCTTGTGTGGGTCTGTCCATCGTCTGTCTCTGTGTGGCTGTCTTAGCTGAAGACTGTCGTAGACAGGGGTCTGATGACTGACCAGTCCGCTGTGTGTGTCTGTCCCATTTCCAGTGGAACATTGAATTTAATTGAATACAAACACGGCAGACTAAGACCACTTCAGGAGCCGTTACACCGTTATGCCTAGTAATGGTCTGACTCGCCGTTCTGTTTTAAAGCACTTTGAACCGATTCAGAGTGAATGCACTGAAATCCATGTCCATGACCCCTAATGAAGAAGCCATGGGCGACCTTGGCAGGGGGAATCTCCATGAGACGCAGGAGGAAGAAACCTTATGAGAAGCCAAGACTGAAACGGGGGAAAGCGTCCTTCTCTGGCCAACACCGGATCCTGACTAGAAGATCACAGCATACATGACACTGGAGTCGTACAAGAGATAAAGGAAATCACCAACTGGACCTGTACAAGATCAAAACCAGGTTGCGGATTCACGTGGTGAGAAATCAGGACATTTTAAAGGGAGCAGCCTGAGGCGCTTGAGGGCAAGGTTCTGCGCGGACGTGCACGAGCAGTGTTCCTGGGTAACCACGTCTTCCTCGTGTCCGGCCGTGAGGCGTCCCTCTCGTCATTCTGTCCCTGTCGCACTGCAGAGCTGCGTTCTCCATCCTGCCACACAGCTGCCCAGGCCTGAGCACTCCCAGCGGCCCCTGCACACAGCCCCCCAGGCTCGGCCTGCGCCTGCTCCCTGCTCCTCCCAGCAGCCCCTGCACACAGCCCCCCAGGCTCGGCCTGCGTCTGCTCCCTGCTCCTCCCGGCAGCCCCTGCACACAGCCCCCCAGGCTCGGCCTGCGTCTGCTCCCTGCTCCTCCCGGCAGCCCCTGCACACAGCCCCCCAGGCTCGGCCTGCGTCTGCTCCCTGCTCCTCCTGGCACCTCTAACTGTAGCCTGGTAATTGCAGGAGTTTATTTATGGTGGGTTAAGTATTACCTGGAGGTGAATGAGAGCGTGGCTGTTCTGAACGTGTGGGGAGACTGTGCTAGCACCGGTGAACATCACTCACCTCTCACATTCATTCCACACAATAACGTGCAACGTTTCCCCTGTTCTCCTGCTACTTTCCCTTCGTTATGACTCCTACAACACTTGTATAGCATCAAGATTTAAGAGTTACATTTTGGCAAAATCTGGATTTATGCTCCAGGTCCACTGTGGGCCCTTAATTGAAGTGTTTTGTTATTTGTTGTTTGTTTTTTTTTTTTTTTTGTTATGTAGACGGTTGCTGACAAGTGTGATCAAGGGTGATGTGTGTGGATGTCTATGCAGTGTGGTGTGTGTGTCCAGTACATTTGATGTGTGTTTGTCCATTACCTGTGTGTGTGTGTGTCTAATACCAGTATGATGTGTGTGTGTGTCCAGTACCAGTGTGTGTTTGTCCAGTATCTGTTTGTGTGTTAGATTACAAGTTACTATATTAGTTACATTCAGCAGCTGCCGACGACAAAATTAATTTTTAACAGTAACAATGTATCTCTTGACATTTAAACAATGTATCTCCTGACATTACGTTTGTGTTGCTGCGTGGTATTACACGTGAGTTACATGGTATTACACGTGAGTTACATGGTATTACACGTGAGTTACATGGTATTACACGCAAGTCCTGAAAGCGTGACTTAATAAGCGTTACTCCCCTAGACACAAGAAAAAAAAATTTTACTAAGAAAAATTACAAAAATAGTAACAATAGTAACTTGGATAAGTAACTTTAATCTGATTACTGGATTGGAAATAGTAACTTGTTAGATGATTTATTACTGGAAAAAACGGTCAGATTGTTACTGACATCACCGGTCCAGTATCAGTGTGATGTGCGTGTGTCCAGTACCGATGTGTATGTGTGGTGTGTGGTACCAGTGTGATGTGCGTGTGTCCAGTACCTATGTGTATGTGTGTTCAGTACCAGTGTAGTGTGTGTGGTGTGTGGTACCAGTGTGATGTGCGTGTGTCCAGTACCAATGTGATGTGTATGTGTGTTCAGTACCTGTGTGGTGTGTGGTACCAGTGTGATGTGCGTGTGTCCAGTACCAATGTGATGTGTATGTGTGTTCAGTACCAGTGTAGTGTGTGTGGTGTGTGGTACCAGTGTGATGTTCGTGTGTCCAGTACCAATGTGATGTGTATGTGTGTTCAATACCAATGTAGTGTGTGTGTGGTACCAGTGTGATGTGTATGTGTGTTCAGTACCAGTGTGATGTGCGTGTGTCCAGTACCAATGTGATGTGTGTGTGTTCAGTACCAATGTAGTGTATGTGGTACCAATGTGATGTGTATGTGTGTCCAGTACCAATGTGATGTGTATGTGTGTCCAGTACCAGTGTAGTGTGTGTGTGTGTGGTACAAGTGTGATGTGCGTGTGTCCAGTACCAATGTGATGTGAATGTGTGTTCAGTACCAGTGTAGTGTGTGTGGTACCAATGCGATGTGTATGTGTGTTCAGTACCAATGTAGTGTGTGTGGTACCAGTGTGATGTGCGTGTGTCCAGTACCAATGTAATGTGTATGTGTGTTCAGTACCAGTGTAGTGTGTATGTGTGTTCAGTACCAGTGTAGTGTGTGTGGTACCAATGCGATGTGTATGTGTGTTCAGTACCAATGTAGTGTGTGTGGTGTGTGGTACCAGTGTGATGTGCGTGTGTCCAGTACCAATGTGATGTGTATGTGTGTTCAGTACCAGTGTGGTGTGTGGTACCAGTGTGATGTGCGTGTGTCCAGTACCAGTGTGATGTGTATGTGTGTTCAGTACCAGTGTAGTGTGTGTGGTGTGTGGTACCAGTGTGATGTGCGTGTGTCCAGTACCAATGTGATGTGTATGTGTGTTCAGTACCAGTGTGGTGTGTGGTACCAGTGTGATGTGCGTGTGTCCAGTACCAGTGTGATGTGTATGTGTGTTCAGTACCAGTGTAGTGTGTGTGGTACCAGTGTGGTATTTAGCAGTGCAGAGCAACGCTGGCAGTGTGACTGGGAGAAGTGCCACTAATTAAGCCTCGTTTAATGATTATGGTAATTACAGCAGCGACACTATTGAAACACTGCTGCTCTGTGCTGCTGCCACATTACCTCCCACAGGAGAGGGGAAAAACTCCCTCAGAGCACACTACAAGTGTGTGTGTGTGTGTGTGTGTGTGTGTGTGTGTGTGTGTGTGTGTGTGTGTGTGTGTGTGCGCGCACGTCTGTGTACCGAAGGCATTTCTCTACTAATTATAAACCCTCAAATGCTGAGCTAAGGAACATTAGAAACTGAAGAGACAGCTCCCTGAACATTAGAAACTGAGCACATAGCTCTCTGAACATTAGAATCTGAAGAGTGGGGTATTTAAACATTAGAATCTGAACACAGAGTGCTTTCTGAACATTAGAATCTGAAGAGTGAGCTCTGAACATTATGCTGTGGTGCACCCAGAGGCGAGACTTTCTGAAGCCCCTCCCCCAGACTCACTGCAGGACCGCTACTGGTTCATCCTGAGTGGGAGGAGTATGAGGGTCCTGCCCACTCTCCTCCATGTGCTCTCTCTATGTAGGTCAGAACTAAGACCTGATGCTACAAACAACACATTAAAAAAGAGAGAGGGAAAGAGTTTTTTTATTATTATTACACTTGTCTGTGGTCCCAGGTGTCCAATTCCCTTTTATATGGGTCCCCACTGGCAGGCACGAGGCTGGAGAGCACACGGCCCTGGGGGGGTAATTACAGGCTGAGAAGAATAGACCGGTGCTCCCCATCCTTTACCTGGGCCTCCTGTTTCTGTGACACATTCATTATCTCGTAATCACATGCAGACATGAGGAGGTTTTTGGTGCTCTGTGTTGTTGTTTGTTTATATTCCTCCCGTTTGATAACTTTGATTTCAAAACAAAAGTGTGAAGATCAAAGATCAGAAAGCTTTTTAATTCTCCTGTGATCAGGGAAAGTAGTGATGAGTTTGGCTTTTTTTTCTTCCATACCCCTGTTCTGTGTGTGTGTGTGAGAGAGAGAGAGAGAGAGAGAGAGAGAGAAAGTCTCTGGCATTGTGCACCTAATAGTTGGGGACAGATATTTATCCCAAAAAAAACAATGGTTCCCTCATGGGCTGTTGTGCCATTTCCTGGTGGACTGTTGTGCCATTTCCTGGTGGGCTGTTGTGCCATTTCCTGGTGGGCTGTTGTACTGTTTCCTGGTGGGCTGTTGTACTGTTTCCTGGTGGGCTGTTGTACTGTTTCCTGGTGGGCTGTTGTACTGTTTCCTGGTGGGCTGTTGGCCGTCTCGCCATGCTATATGATGGATTGTGACAGTATCCCGCAGAAGCAGAGTGAACCTGGGCTCCCACAGGGACGGAGTCCTCCTTCCCCACTGCACACGTCACTTCTCTCCCACTAAATGTGCTAATCCCTCCCCTCACTCTTCCACCCCTCACCCAAATTGGACCCTTGAATACTCCTAAGGCCCAGAACAAAAGCACCCTGATCGATCCATTCAGCAAAGGTGTGTGTGTGTGTGTGCGTGAGTGTGTGCGCGCGCGTGTGTGTGTGTGTGTGTGTGTGTGGTGGGGGGGGGGGGGGGGGGGGGGGTCCCCAGTGGAGGAAGAGGCTCAGAGAACACAGTGGCTGTGCCTACAGACTTGCCCCAGGCTCTGTAATACTACTGTCACTTAATTGGCCCATGAAACACCTTTACATCGTTCAGGCTCTTTCCTGTTCTCATCAGACCCGGCAAGTCAATGACTGATCATTTGCTGAGCAGGTTAACGACAGGCCAGCAGAGGGCACTGTTCAAAAGAGGGGGCTTCTAAGACCTGCCCCGGGGGGTGGGGCTACCTGCTAAAACAGATGATAGATAAAAATAATAGCAGACCCAGTCTCAGCAGTGCCGTTAGAAACAGCAGACCAAGCACTACTGCATCGTCACACGTTCTCACTCACACACACATGCATTCTCCCTCTCTCTCTCTCTCTCTCTCTCTCTCTCTCTCTCTCTCTCTCACTCACTCTATCACCTTTTTGATCATTTCCAAAAAATATAAGCACCCGTCTTAATGACATGTAAACCTTATTTTAGCAAAGTAATCACATCTGAAAACAGTAATTATAATTACACAGAGGCGTGTTTATTGTATAACAGCCGCTCTGGTAGAGGCGTATTTATTGTGTAATATAGCCACTCTGGTAGAGGCGTATTTATTGTGTAATATGGCCACTCTGGTAGAGGCATGTTTATTGTGTAATATGGCCACTCTGGTAGAGGCGTGTTCATTGTGTAATATAGCCGCTCTGGTAGAGGCGTGTTTATTGTGTAATATAGCCGCTCTGGAAGAGGTGTGTTTATTGTGTAATATAGCCGCTCTGGAAGAGATGTGTTCATTGTGTAATATAGCCGCTCTGGTAGAGGCGTGTTTATTGTGTAATATAGCCGCTCTGGTAGAGGCGTGTTCATTGGGTAATATAGCCGCTCTGGGAAGCTTCTGATGCAGTCAGCAAAGAATCTTAGTCCTATAAGTCACCATGGCTGCCTCTCCCTAATGAACCAGATACACACATGCACACTCATTTGTGCGTACATACACACACACACACACACACACACCCTCTGCCATTCCCTCCTTCCTGCTGCATTGCTCTATACTGTGGTCCTGCTGTACTGTGCTTGTGAGAGTCTGATAGCAGTCCATCCACTCTCCTCAGAGTACAGCATGTTCACTGCTGATTTATGGGACCTGATGTAAATCTCCCTGGTGAAGGACAAACAAAAGCAAGTTGGTTTGTGTCTTGCAGAAAAGAAAGTTGGTTTGAATATTTATGTATGTTTCCTTTGATCACTAATGCTGATTAGCATAAAGTCCTTGTACTGGTTTAGAGCATCCATACAGCAGGCTATAGCCAGAGCACAGAGGTGAACATCACTCACACACACTCTCTCTCTCTCTCTCCCCCTCCTTCTCCTCTCGGCAGGTCCCCTCTGCAGGGCTCTTGCTGGAGGCCGTGCTTGTGAAGATGAAGGAGTGGAGAGTGCTGACGGAGGAGCTCGTCCTGCTCAGCACTACAGTCAGAGAAAACGCCTGACAGTCAGAGAAAATCCTACAGTCAGAGAAAATCCTACAGTCAGAGAAAATGCCTGACAGTCAGAGAAAATGCCTGACAGTCAGAGAAAATCCTAAAGTCAGAAAAAATTCTAGTCAGAGAAAATGTCTGTCGGTCAGAGAAAATGTAGTCAGAGTAGATGCCTGACTGCCCCACAGCCCCAGAGGGTAAAACACCGGGTTTCCGCCCCACTTGAAGCCTCCTCTCTCTATAACTCACCTCTACACAACTCTTACTCCATTCCACACATGAGCTGTCCTAAGGGTCCTAATATATAAATATATTTATTAATTATTTGATTTGATTTAAAGTTGTGCAGATTTGAACAATGCAGTTCTTCAAATTCACAGGTTGTTTACAGGTTCCAGTGAGCTCGTAACCCCGAGCTGTTCTCAGAGCCCTTGTGCTTCCTGTACCTGCCCTCAAAAATCACACCTTCGTAAAACTTTTTTTTTTTTTTTACATTTTGTATTTACGGTTGAATTAATAAAAAATTATACTTGTGTACACAATGTGTGAGTAGTTACTTCATTGTATTATGCAGTAATTGAATTTTTGATCCTCTCTGCTGTAACAGACCTTGCCGATAGTAGTGAACATCGTGCAGACGCTGCATGAGTTGTTGACAGAGTCGTGGGGTTGTGGTTTATTGAAACAGGTCTTGTTTGAAGGTGATGTTATTTGATGCTGGGTTCAGAAGTCAAGATTGCAATTCTCTTCACACATGCAGTGAATGGCTGGACAGAAGCTGTGGTGTCTCTCGTGTCTCAGAGGTTGTACACAGCAGTCAAATCAGATCTGAAGTGTCCACACAAAAGACGATTTATCATCATGCTTCCAAAGTCTATCGTCATAATTATGTTTGCCACGTCAGGTTTGGAGACTGTGTACAACTGTTTAATCACATGCAAATAGTCCCAACACCCACTGGGAAACCATCAGTACCTGTTGTATTAATGATCTCTAGGGGACTTTTATTAACCTGGGACTTTTATAAAATCAGCACATAGTAGGAGCAGAGCAGCTTGGTCTAAGATCAGTTTAACCAGAGGCGCTTTACATAGACTACAGCAGACTACTTGTCTATGGCATCTTCCCTTAAACTCATTATTCCAGAGAAAATTTCATTTAGTACAGATATTACACAGAGATATATTTTTCTATTTAAATTTTTTATATTTGAGCATCTTGGGAATACCTTGAGACATTTTATACTGCTGATAATAATTTTAGATTTACCAACATGTTTGGTGACCTTGAACAATAGCTCAATTTTTCCTTTCTTTTCTTTCTAACCATTTTCATTCCTTTTAATCCACAGTCTTAACCCCCTTCCCCCACGACACACACCTTTTTTCTTTTTATGTACAATTAAAAACCTTATGTAAAAATCACCCGTTCAGGAATTAACAAGAATAATTTGACTTTTTATCTCATCAAATTTATGCTAATGAGGTCGTTTTCCTTTATCTTTGTATAATAAGGGATTAGCTCAGGACTGAGTCTCAAGCAACTCGGGGACCAATTTATCTGTGATCCACGATCGGCACCCCCTGGTGGTTAATTACCATTCATTAACATAGTTTGCATCTTTTCTTTTCGGAATACCCAGGGGCGAGCTATTGTCAATATTTGTCCCATATCTACGTGCTGTTTTCTAGTCACTGTCCTCAAGCATAGTGCGTCTGACGACAAACATTAATAACCACGAGGAGCCGCCACTCCGGAGGCGTGGGGGGGGGGGGGGGGGCATGGTGCCGCCCGAGTAAATTAGCATGGAGGCGCGGGCATGTCGTTCCTCCACTGCACCCTCCTTATGCAGAGTGCATAGTCAACATGTTTGCTTACCCGCGCCATCCGGCTGCCACGGACATTCTCTCTGTGACATATTCAAATGTGGCGCGTTCCCCGAGGTTTAATTAACCTGGCCTTGCTCCAGCTACCACAGCACATGCTAAAGAGCGCCGAGCAAACTGCAGCCCGCCCGGACGCCTGGGTAATTCCACATGCACCAAACGAATGGAGAATGAGACACCCCCCCCCCCCCCCCCCCCCACCTCTCTCTGCCCAGCTTTTTGTGTGACTAGCGCCTCTCCCTGGGCACTGGCCTGGTGGCCCTCCCTGGGCACTGATCATTTTCAACCTCAGACCTCCCTCCACCTCAGAGCTCCATCCACCTCAGACCTCCCTCCACCTCAGACCTCCCTCCACCTCAGAGCTCCATCCACCTCTCTCCTGCTGAGGACGGAGGGGCTGTAATGGTTCCAGTGGTCACTGAAGAAAGAGTGTGTGTGTGTGTGTGTGTGTGTGTGTGTGTGTGTGTGTGTGTGTGTGTGTTCTATGCTCTGTTTAAAATCAGATTATTAAATTTAAGCCTGTGTTTGTGGGTGCCTGGTTCTTTTTTTGTAATTTCTTAATTACAAGGTATGGAGGCCCACACCATGCCTTGCTAAGTACATAACAGCCAGCAGATGGCAGAGTTGAGCTGTGGGCTCAGGCACTGTGTCCTGTATGGCCAGCAGTTCTACAGAGCAAGCTAGCTCTTTAAAAATGTATTAAGCAATGTAATTAATGTTCTTTAGAATATGAAATCAGTGCTGAAACCAGCAAGTAATCAAACCACATCCATGAACAAGGCTATATAGTTTCAGGTATAATCGTTCCTTTCCTAAACTAAAAGGAGAGCACACCCTTCAAAGTTGACCAAAACACACACACACATACTCCAACACCTACACACACACACTCTTCACTTTCAATGCAGTAGTGTTGAGACTCCAAACAATAATGAGGTGCAGGTTTGCATAGCATTAACAGTGCTTGTACTCCCATAGTGGATACACAGACCTGCGGCCAGCCTGCTGGCGCCCCCTGCTGGCAGAGGTGAGGTAGAGGCACAGCACTGGGACCAATTACTGGTGCATTACCATCTCTGAGTGGGAGGGTGTGTGAGTGAATGAGAGATGAACCTCAGTTTTCAGATGCTACAGGCCTTCAAGATCTGTGGATCGTCATGCTCTCCCTTCTGTCCTTTCTGTTTTTTCTGGTTTTGAATCAAGTCTGCCTGTGTCATACTGCTCCTCCCTGTCTCCACCCAGAATCAGTGGTAGAATCCACCCTCCCCTCTTTTTGGACAGAACACCGTGTTTGCGAGCAGAGGGGTGAGTTCACCCCCTCAGATCCTGCCGTGTGTCCCTGAGTACTGCACCTAGAAGAGTTTCTGTACCCAACCTCTCTGTGTAGTGTGTCAGTTACCCAACCTCTCCATGTAGTTTCACAGTTATCCAACCTCTCCATGTAGTGTCAGTTACCCAACCTCTCTGTGTAGTGTGTTACCCAACCTGTCTATGTAGTCTCACAGTTATCCAACCTCTGTGTGTGGTGTGTCAGTTACCAAACATCTCTATGTAGGGTGTCAGTTACCCAACCTCCCCGTGTAGTGTCACAGTTACCCAACCTCTCTATGTAGTGTCACAGTTACAGGGGCAGTCATGGCCTGGTGGTAGGGAACTGGTCTTGTGACCAGAGGGTCGCAGGTTCGATTCCCAGACCTGAGGCCATGACTGAGGTGCCCTTGAGCAAGGCACCTAACCCCAACTGCTCCCCGGGCGCCGGGCTAGGGCTGCCCACCGCTCTGGGCACGTGTGATCCACAGCCCCCTAGTAATCACTAGTGTGTGTGTGTGTTCTAACTGCACAGATTTGTTAAAAGCAGAGGATAAATTTCAATTGCGGTGTAAAAAATCACAATTGACAAAATATGGCACATTTATATTTACCCAACTGCTCTGTGTAGTGTCAATTACCCAACATCTCTGTGTGGTGTCAGTTACCCAACCTCTCTGTGTGGTGTGTCACAGTTACCCAACCTCTCTATGTAGGGTGTCAGTTACCCAACTTCTCTATGTTGTGTCTCGGATACCCAACCTCTCTGTGTGGTGTGTCACAGTTACCAAACATCTATCTAGGGTGTTGGTTACCCAACCTCTCTGTGTGGTGGGTGTCACAGTTATCTACCTCTCTGTGTGGTGTCACAGTTACCCAACCTCTCTATGTAGTGTCAGTTACCCAACCTCTCTGTGTAGTGTGTCAGTTACCCAACCTCTCTGTGTAGTGTCACAGTTACCCAACCTCTCTGTGTAGTGTCACAGTTAGCCAACCTCTCTGTGTAGTGTCAGTTACCCAACCTCTCTGTGTAGTGTGTCAGTTACCCAACCTCTCTGTGTGGTGGGTGTCACAGTTATCTACCTCTCTGTGTGGTGTCACAGTTACCCAACCTCTCTATGTAGTGTCAGTTACCCAACCTCTCTGTGTAGTGTGTCAGTTACCCAACCTCTCTATGTAGTGTCAGTTACCCAACCTCTCTATGTAGTGTCACAGTTACCCAACCTCTCTATGTAGTGTCACAGTTACCCAACCTCTGTGTAGTGTCACAGTTACCCAACCTCTCTGTGTAGTGTCAGTTACCCAACCTCTCTGTGTAGTGTCAGTTACCCAACCTCTCTGTGTAGTGTGTCAGTTACCCAACCTCTCTATGTAGTGTCACAGTTACCCAACCTCTCTATGTAGTGTCACAATTACCCAACCTCTCTATGTAGTGTCACAGTTACCCAACCTCTCTGTGTAGTGTCACAGTTACCCAACCTCTGTGTAGTGTCACAGTTACCCAACCTCTCTGTGTGGTGTGTGTCAGTTACCCAACCTCTCTGTGTGGTGTGTGTCAGTTACCCAACCTCTCTATGTAGTGTCACAGTTACCCAACCTCTCTGTGTGGTGGGTGTCACAGTTATCCACCTCTCTGTGTGGTGGGTGTCACAGTTATCCACCTCTCTGTGTGGTGGGTGTCACAGTTATCTACCTCTCTGTGTGGTGGGTGTCACAGTTACCCAACCTCTCTATGTAGTGTCAGTTACCCAACCTCTCTGTGTAGTGTGTCAGTTACCCAACCTCTCTGTGTAGTGTCACAGTTACCCAACCTCTCTGTGTGGTGGGTGTCACAGTTACCCAACCTCTCTGTGTAGTGTGTCAGTTACCCAACCTCTCTATGTAGTGTCACAGTTACCCAACCTCTCTGTGTGGTGGGTGTCACAGTTACCCAACCTCTCTGTGTGGTGGGTGTCACAGTTATCCACCTCTCTGTGTGGTGGGTGTCACAGTTACCCAACCTCTCTATGTAGTGTCACAGTTACCCAACATCTGTGTAGTGTCACAGTTTCCCAACATCTCTATGTAGTGTCAGTTTCACTGTCCAGCCCTCTGCTGATGCTCTGAATAGTATCTTCATTTCAGATCTCAGAGTTCAGTCATCACTATGACTACAGTGCCCTTGACCTCTGCAGCATCATGGCATTGAAGACCTGAAATGAGACTAAAAGCTCTTTAAGTTGTGGTAGTATTGTGTGTTTTCAGTGTTTACAGAAGTGAATTTGCTGTGGGGATACAAAAATTTGTGTTCAATGTTTACAGGTGATTTTGGTGTTGAGGGAGTAATTGTGGCGTGATCATACGTGTTCAGTGTTTACACGTGAGTTCGTTAATACTTCAGTGCAGTGGGGAACCGTCAGGGCCCTCTACGCCCTCTCAGAGGGCCTAAAATATTCTTAAAATATAAATAATATATCCAATTTTTTTATCTACTTACAGTTTGACAATCGACATCTAAACAATTACAGAAATATAAGCAAATAAATTATTCAACCGTGTCTATTCAATCTGTGTTGGAAGGTGAGGGGTTAAGTGGAAGCCTGTGAGCCTGTGTCTCCCCCTATCAGGACTGTGATGCCCGCTGTTCGTTTACAGAGGGCCTGGCAATTATAATTCAGCGCAATACCAGTTTCAAATGACAGTAAAATTGACCAATCATATCTTCTCTCTTAGTGGGCGGGCTTAACTGTATGATAATTTCCGCCCGCTGTGGCAACGCTAGCTGTCGTTAGCGTACCACCGCTAGCTAGTTTCGATTCAGTCCTTTGATGTCCTCGTGCGCGTTGTTTACATATTCCGCTCCCGAGGAACACGGAGCTGTGAACCTTATTTTGTTGGAACCTTATTTTGCTTAAGAAGTTATCTAGTACAGATATTATTGTTTATTGCATTTCTAAAGCTGTCATGTCGTCTCAGTTTTTTATATCTTATTTATTGCAGTTAATTAGGAAAGGGGGGGTGGGACCGGGCCCACTGGTCACGGTTCGCTACTACTTCAGTGAGACTGAAGTTAATCTTCCAAGTAATTTTAAAAATAGGCTCCGTATTGTAACACTAGATGGCGCCATCCTTACCTTGGAGACACGTTTTGCATTTTATTGCAGTAAGAACTTAGATACACAAGGTGGCAGCATTGGTATATCCGAAACAGCCCGTCTAAGGGAACGTCCGTGTAGCTCTGAACCAGGGGTAATCAATTAAATCTTTCCGCGGTCCATTTTTGGCAGATAGCTCAGACCTTAGGTCCGGGTCCGCGGTGGCGAACGAAAGTTGTTGAGCGGGGGGGGGGGGGGAGCGAACGTAACACTCAAATGGGTGGTGAACGTAACACTCGTCTGAAAATAAAATTAAAATTTAGTCTCCCGTTAAAATTTTTTTGCCATTTGGGTCCGTATCCAGTTAATCAGGAATGTGATTGGGTCCGGACAGGACGGCGTTCGGGTCCGGATCCGGACCGCGGTCCGCCATTTGGTGATACCTGCTAATTTCTAAGTGCACATTAATAACATTGAGGTTACTCATGTATTTGTTACATTGTCACTGATGTATTTGTTTCACTTTGAGGCTTGTGGCTGTATGGTTCTTTGTTACTGTTACACTCTATTTTTTTTATTATTATTATTAAATCACACTTCACAGAGGTAAGTATACAACGAACAGTATACAAAAACAACATACAAATGAGCCAGACGAGCCAGGGGTTATCTACATTAAACAAACAGGTTATAAGTGGAACATACATTCAAAGTTCTGATAGCCTTCTTGTTTGTTGAATCAGCAAGCAATTTGAAATAATATTCCATTTCCTTTCTGAATACTAAAAAACAAGGGGTTTTCTTACCAAACTTGCTTTTATGAATAAAAAATTTAGCTTGAAGCAAAATCAGGTTTAGTAAAAAATAGCATTTCCCCTCTTTCTTGGCATACTTATGAAAGCCAAAGACAACATTTTCCCAGTATAAAACAAAATCTTTGAGGAGATGATCAATGAAAAATCTGCTGAGGTCTCCCCAAAATTGTTTGCTCTGCGAACAATGCCAGAATAAATGAACCACTGTTTCTGGATGGGAGTTACAAAAAGAGCAATTTGTGTTGATGTTTTTCTTGTGTTGATGAATTTTTGCATATAATGGTTGGCAGGGTAGCATTTATGTAAAATCTTATATGATACCTCCTTAACTTTGTTTGTAATTAAAAATTTATGTGGGAGCATCCAAACTTTTCCCCAGTCAATGTTGTTGCTGAGGCGACTCCAATATGCAGTTATGTAAGGGATGGTAACAATATCTTTTTGGAATAAAGCACGTATTTCTTTATTCTTTTTCTTTTGGGGTTGTGATGAAAGGCAGATTTTCCCTTCTGGACAGTCAGTTATACAGAGGAGTGATCCCTGTGCAGCCAAAGGTGTCGGCCTGTCACCTAACCGCTAAACAGCATTAAAACGCCTGAAGGAATGGCATTGATGACAGAGGAGAATTCCTCAGGAGTCGGATGAAAGTTATATCTGGACAGAAATTCAGTGTAACAGAGAAGTGACCCCTCCTCATTAAATAACTGACTCATGTTACTGTTACACTCGCCCACGTGTTCCTGCTTCAGGATAGCAAGAACACCCCATAACCCTATTAAAGATGTACCTGCAAATGTGTTGGTCGCGTCTCTCTAGTATGATTTTTAAGTATCATTGTCCATTTCCTTACGCGGCACACCGTTCTTACAGCACTGGTTTGTGTGTTAAATAAAATATTAAGGGATTTTCTCTCTCGTTTTCAGACATTATAAAAACAAAATTTAGCTTTTGAAAACAATTCATACGTGCAAATTTACCTAGGATTGATGAGTGCGATTTGTTAGTTGTTGATCCCAAGCTGTCATACCTTCATATGACCACTAGATGGAACTATTGTTCAACTGTGCAGTCTTTAATGTACCCGCGAAGTCGTGTTGATCAAAATGCAAGATGTCTGATTTTTGGCATGCATGCAACGAACAAACAATAGGCCTCGTTATATGCAAGAATATCTCGACGTTTAACAGGAGGGTATAAGGCGTTGGTTTTCTAGTCAGTTCTCTTTGTACAGCGTAACAATAGTGTGAGGTTAGATAATCCTGCTCTATCAAAATAACCGTCAGCGCCTTTTTACCCCACGTTTCACGACTACATGTAGTTATCGCGTATTCTTAAGTAGGCTGCAGCGTTTCTGTTGGCGTTCTCTTCCCGCCATTTGTGTGTTGTGTATGTAGCTATGTGGGTGCGAGATGCAAAATAAACACCCACATACCATCTGAGTATCTAGTATAACGCCGACCACTGCTTGGTGTTTAACAGCAGATGGCCTCCCACTCCGGGGTGCGTTTCGGTGTCCAGCTCACGATGCTACGGTGTGGATGCAGTGCATAGAGGTTATCTGCGATATACAGTATACGCAGTACCTACAGTATAGGCAGACGCAACCCTTATCTTATGTACTGTACCTGCTCCTGTTACATGGCACGCGACCATTTTCTGTAAGTGCTGTGCTGTGGAGTCCAAATGATCACGTGCATAATCGAGCAAAATATTATATAGCTGGAAAAATATCTAAAAGCAGCTTTAATCAAGTCGGAAAACCTTTGATGGAGATGTGAGAATTGCTTAATGCAGCTGTGGTTCAGACAGTTGGCCGACCGATCTGTTCATACGGCATTTTCTCTCCCAGTTAGTCATAATACTGAATCGTGAAGAGTCTGAATATCCAGGCATTGCCGAGCTAAGCTGTGTAAGGTCAGCACGTATTTTATATGTGGATAGTGGCAAGATATACTTCAGACAGATTAAAGTATATACCTCTAATGTGGCTCCAGTGTGACTCGATAGAGATCGAATTTCACATCCTCGGCAAAAATGGTGAATATAGTGGAATATATCGTTTCCAGTTTTTTGTGGGTTTCGATCAATTATTAGAGACATGTTTAAACGTTGCAAAGTATTGGGTAAATTAAATTGTTCAATCCAGTTCAGCAATCTGTGACAGGCGCAGGTGAAGACTGATTTACAGCTGCTGTGATTGCAACAGTATTCTGTGTCATTACTACAGGCAGCATGTGTTCTTCTACACGAAGCAAATATCCTTAATATTCTCAAAATTCTGTTTTGGCCGTATTAGGATTATCTGAAACAGCGATGTCCGATCCGTGAGCCCATCGTTCCTCTAAATCGGTTATTTTTAAAGCGTGGTTCAAATCGATTGAAAAGTCTAACTAAACGCGTCATAGCTTCTTTGTTAGCTAAACGTAAGTGTAGGTAAATAATAACTATACTATTTCGCTTTTTAACGGTATACATTTCCACATTGTGGCATTGTAACTTAAGAACAACCTTTCGGAATCCGTTTACATATTCTCTATACACACTTAAGGGCATAGGTTTGGTTCCAGGTCTTTGATGGCATCTTTAAACGACGTGTCTAGTACAGATTATGACGCGCGCGCACATCTTTATATCGCGCTCCCGCTTAGAATAAACTCTGTTACGTCACAGCGCCCCCAAGCACCAGCACCACCCTATCAGACCACGTGCTCACAAGCGTTGTACTATACCACTGGAAAAGTACACGATGTCTGGCAGTTTGATCCGTTGAGATTAATAAACCAATCCATTCTGACGTATCCGTAAACAGTTTTTACAATGATGTAAAAATAATTTACGGATATGTCATAATGGATTGGTTTAGTAATCTATAGTATTACTATAGTAAATGCAATTTGGAATGCGCAGGTTTTTTTTTACTTTCTTATAAATTATTCAGAACGTTACATGAACGTTACACTGACATTACGCTGAGTGTGACCTGTTGTAATGTAAATGGTTCTGTCTAGCTCACGTGCTAACTGTTGAACCGAATCGCTGTCCATGGTGCTGAGCGTCTTTGCATGAAGAACATTGCAAGCAACCATCAGGGCATCATTTATTTTCTGCCACATCTCGCAAAATATATATTTTCACCCCACAAATTTTATTGTGTATTTGTGGATATTGGAGTTCTTCTGATACAAGAATATTAATGCAAGAGGTTTCTCAACAAACCCAAATTTCAAAACACAAAATGCAAAAGTAACATCCTGCATCAAGCGCTACTGCACAAACGGTCGAGCTGGCACGCGGATCTCCTGCTGTTGCAGCTTTAAACGGCCTAATGTCCGTGTAAATACATGAAGGCTCTCGACGCATGTTGGGGTTGCTAAGAACAGTTCATTCTTGCTGCGCTGTAGTAATATAATTCCCGTCTGTGCCACAGTAAAGCATTTTGCTGCATTGTGCCCAAGTTAAAGCAGCATTCGCATAGTTTATAATAAAAAAATAAGGTTCCTATCTAAAATGGCGTGACGATCCCCTTTGAATGTACTTGTGTGTGCGGTAACTGCAGCAGCGAATCTCTACTGGACCTTTAAGAGGGCTGGTCGCGTAGTGATGCGACGTCATTGGCGTGGTGACATGTGGATTGGTACTCTGTAGTCCGATCACATCTAAATCCAGCCCCCGCTACCGGAGATCCCCAGCAGTCGAAGACAATCTACGAGGGTTTACCTCCTAACACATCACACCGACCCGCAAGGACGGAACCTTCACGCGCTGGTGCGCAGCCGTTACCACGGTAAACACAATAATCAGGGCAGAAGAGCGACATTCGGAGCCATGTCTGTAGCAGGGCTGAAGAAACAGTTCCACAAAGCCACTCAGGTAAGGCGCTGAACTTCAACGATCATCTCAATATCGAGTGAACGCTCGAATCGTCTTGAAAGGTGACTGAGAAGTAGGTCCCTGTGCAGCGTGCGCGGAAGCATCCCGACCATGTAGAGTAAAATGTCCCCGTTTAAACCCATTTTACTAAAGATAGTCTTTACGCGTTCCTACGTAGATGGGACCCATTTTCTAATGAAGGCCTACCTGTCCTGTATTGTAGCAGTGGATGCCTTCGCCATCCCGGTGGCGGTTAAGCGCCAAGAAGCAGCATCACGCTGTAGTCATCCTCCTCGCGCTAATTACCGTCCGCGCGGGGAGACGGGCGCCGTAAAGGGGAATTATTGTGCTCTTTGTAATCTCATTGGCAGACGTGGGTGCAGGTCCAACAGATGGTATGAAAACGTGACGAATCACGCTGTGTACAGCATCGCGCTCCTCCTTCGGGTGACATTCCAGCGAGGCGCCGCTCGTGGCTCGCGTCGCTTCCGCGTGAAGGCGAGCACGCGCGTGTGAAGGGTGCCCCGGTTGGCGCGTCTCGGCGGAGAGGTTTACGTAGGCCGCGAGCGCACCTTGTGTCCTCTTACCTTACCGACGGTGCCTGCTGACCTCACTGACCTTTAAAATTGGTCTTTACGCACGCTTTGTGACGTCATGAAAGGCGCATACCTACTGCATCCGGCACGCTGTCAAATAACAGGGCCTTATGTTTGTCTTCTTAGTCAGTACTGAAATAGCGCTTAAATCCCACAGAATAACAGTGTGCTGGATCAGTCCCAGTAATACCTTGCCTGGAAAAATCATTAATGGTTTGCAAATGTTCAGTCAGTTCAGTTGTTTTAACTATACAGTTTATTAGACAGACCTGTAGCAGACAATATCAAATTAAGGTCAAATGAACATTTTATTGAGTTACTTTTTGTGGTCTGTGTTTGTCAGCTGTGTGTGTGTGTGTGTGTGTGTGTGTGTGTGCCGCACATTCCTGAAGTGGCAGGACCCTTTTGTCTTTAATTTACCCCCAGATTGTCCCTCTAACTTTGACCTGATTGCTCCATTATTCTTAACCCCATAACAGGCATCAGTTAATGTGCTCTGAGTCCCGATACCTGTACAGGCTCTGTACTGGACTGCTCCTTGGTCGGGTGGGCTTCTGCTGGTATTTTAATACCAGGCTTTTAGTGGGTGGCAGTTCAGAAAATAAAGGGGTGATTGTTGTGGTCTTTGTAACGTCTGTAAAGAGACATTCACCCTCCATTGTTTGTGTGCAGCCCTGTATTTTATTAGTAAGCACGTGTGCTTGTGCAGCACCCTGAGGCGCTCCGTTGTGGCCCCCATGTTGGAGCTTACCTCCTCCTCCATCTTCCTTACCCCTCAGATCTCTAATATAACCCCCCCACCCTGCACAGGACACAGTGGGCGGTTGGGTGGAGGTACAATATTCTGTGCATGGCTGTGCATCAATGTGTTCCATGACCCAGGTGCTCATGTCATCAGTGTGTTTCATGACCCAGAGGCCAGGGAGTATGGAGATGACTCGGAGCTGTGCACACACGCACGCACGCACGCACACACACACACACACACACACACACACACACACACACACACACACAACATCTGCACCATTTTCACTCAGGAAATCACACAAACATTTTATGTTTAACTCTATATTATACACCCATATTTGGACCATTTAATCCTGGTGTATGTGCAAGGGTTTCAGCGTGGTTTGCAGCTCATTAGCTCCAGACTCTATTATAATAATAATAATAATAATAATAAGATATTATGAAGGTCTTTAGACCTTCTATTATAAAGGTCTTTAGAGTACACCGTTTTTGTAAAATCATGGAAACACCTCAAAATCGTTGTTCAAGGGAATCAATCATATGTTAAAGAATCTCTACACAGATCAGACCCTGGAGTATTCCTATAATCATTATCGCTATACTGGCCCCTGTGACACTAATACCAGAGAAGACCATGGTAAGCAAATGAGCCCAGTAATAAATCACATTTTGATTGGCTGCTGTGATCGTCCTGTTTGTTGAGCTCCTGGGTGATGTTCTAAGTGTGGTTTGCATAGGAAGGTATCAGTGTTTTGCCTCCATTGCACTATATTAGAATCAAAATAGTGTTTGTCCTCTTGTGTTTTGCTGTGTATAACCAAGGTTACCGAAGGATTACCAACCACCATGACCCTGGAACACGGATCCTGGGCTTAACTAATAGCTATGACTAAAATAGTTGTTTTGAGGTTGAAAACAAGGTTGTGCAATAGTCAGAAATGACGTATTTTAACATAATCTACCTGTATTGACCAATGAGGAGACCTCAGCAAGGCAGGCCTCTCTGCCTGGTAATTGTTTTGTGAGTGCACGTAGCACACAGAGGGTGTTAAGCGGACGTGCCTTTAAAGGGGGAGTCTCGACAAAGCTTTAGAGGGGTTGGAGGCAGTGGGAGGGGTTAGAGGCAGTGGGAGGGGTTAGAGGCAGTGGGAGGGGTTAGAGGCAGTGGGAGGGGTTAAAGGCAGTGGGAGGGGTTAGGGTGAGGGTGGCCTTCCTTGGATAAGTAGGATTTTATCAAGATCTATGACATTGATTACAGCAGATTTAAGTGTTTCTGAGGAATATGTTTCGTACTTGTCTGAATCGTATGTGACGTGTGACCAGTGAAGCGTTGATTCCAACAACCCGTCCTGGTGCTTCCCTGATGCCTGTGTCTGCCAAAACTCTACAGTCGTGTCAGTATGATTAGGACGTGTGGTTCTTTGAAGCTGACACCCATTACCATGGAGACCTTCCACTCTCATTGCCAGCTTCACGAGACATGTGGTTTCTGTCCCCTGGTCTTGAGGACATTCTCACATATGCTGCTCACATTTAGTGTTCTTTTAAAACTTTCAATAATAGAAATTTTTTAAATTACTATATGTGCATATCATTATATCATTATAAATTTTATATATATATATATATATATATATATATATATATATATATATATATATATATATATATATATGTATATATATGTATGTATGTATGTATGTATGTGTGTGTACACACACACACACACACACACACAG
>NC_135225.1:14669109-14676609 GCF_052324685.1 Brachyhypopomus gauderio | reverse complement strand
ACAGCACAAGGACAATGGCAACCTGTACCATAAAGTGCAAACAATTTTCAGTCCTATTGTCCAACGGACATCACTATGATAAGAATAAAGAAATTTAAATTACAAATTATAAAAAAAAATGCACACAAAATTAAATGGCCACAAGATACCACAAATCAAACTAAAATGCCACAGGATCCCACAACTAAAAAAAAAATGCTCATAGGATCCCACAATTTAAAAGTGCCCACAGGATCCCACTATTCACAATAAAATGCCCATAGGATGCCACATCTCAAAATAAAACAAAATGCGCACATGATTCCACTATTTAAAACGATCACAGGATCCAACTATTCAAAATACAGTGCCCACAGGATTCCACTTTTCACAATAAAATGTCCACAGGATCCCACAGGTCCTGATAGATAGAATATTTAAAGAAAACTTGAGGTAGGCTAGTAAGCAGCGCAGGAGATAGTTACTCGAATAAGAAAGTGTGTTAGAAATTCTGAAACCCTTAAATGGTGAGCACAATAAAAGCGAACGTAAGTTGTTGAGCGGGGGTGGTGAACGTAACACTTGTGAGTGTTTTTTCAATAGCCCTGAAATAAATGCTACGCTTTTGTTTTGGTCCATATCCAGTTAATCAGGAATGAGATTGGGTCCGGACAGGACTGCGTTCGGGTCCGGAACCGGACCACGGTCCGCCAGTTGAGTACCCCTGCTGTAGTCCCTTCCAAGTGGAGATTAGGTGCCTCCAGCGAGGTCAGTTTAGGAACACCAGAGGAACATCAGATTAGGCCTCAGCCGAGGCCGTCCAGAGAGCACACACACACACACACACACACATCTGAGGCCTACTGAAGTCACGAGAATGGCTTCAGTGCCATGATTAATACACGTATATGTAAAACCCTACTTCTAATGTGTTTAATGTATACTAAGAAAGCCTGACATAAATGGAAATCATCATATTTCCATAACAGAAAGAGAAAAGGCTGAGGATGTGAAGTCAAGCCAAAACGATTCAGCAGTGATCCGTTTCACTAAGCTTCCTTAAGAAGCCATAGAGACAGCTAAAACGGAACACTGCCGATTGGGCCTGGAGAGTCTAGGACTGACACGGGTGCCTCTAGTGTTGTTAGGAACAGCGGCACCCGAGCCAGCCCTGACATCGCAATTGACTTTCAGTTCTGGGACTCAGACGTTTACATTTCTGCCCGCATTTAATTTTTCACCATCGATATTTTTTTACTCAGTAACGTGAGAGGGTTCAAATGTAGCGAAGTAAAACTACTTGGGTCAAAATTTACTCACGTAAAAGTAAAAATTACATATTTCAAAAACTACTCAGAAAATTACAAATTACTCATACAAAGTACTCAATTACAGTAACGTGAGTAAATGTAATTCATTACTTTGCACCCCTGATTTTGGATGTGTTTTTTCCCTAAGACGGATTACTCCAGTGTTCTTGTAACTGTTTTATATTAGTGAGCTTGTGGTCAGAACCACCAATGAGCAGACGAGTAGCACAGGTGATCTGTAGCACAGGTGATTTGTAGCACAGGTGAACTGTGTGAAAGATGGTGGACATGTTGTAGCAGTGACAGTGACACACAAACAAACCTCGGCTGTGTCACCATGGATCTCCCCAAGCACAACCATAGAAGACAGAGCGGGCCAGAGTGACTAAAACAATGAACTCAGAACGTTTGAAGATTTGGATGGGTGATAAATGAACACAAACAGCACGTGAACTGAACTGACCTGTTTAGGAGCCATAAACTCAAACTTGTTTCTTTGTGAAGTTCACAGAGGGGAATATTCTTGGTAAACTGAACAGTAATGTGTGTGACGCTGAGCAGGTTGGCCACTTCCCCATTCATTGGGACCTGGGTAACTAGTCAGTAGGCATCCTCAGATTAAGATGGAGGCAATCTCCAGATTTCTGCCTTGTCTCAAGGGCAGTGGTGGGTGTAGAGAGGGTGTCGTTCTGGAGGAGTGGTGGGTGTACAGAGGTTGATGAGTCATGCCAAAGGACTGGCATAACATGTAGGCGATAGCTGACACTGCATAGATGTGCTGGCATGTAGCAAAACGCCATAATCCACCATAACCCAATGCTGACAGACTGGTAAGCCAACCAAAACAAAAAGCAGACATCAAGTAGAAACCATAGCAAACATTTAGAAACCTCAATAAGACAATAACATTCCATATCCTCACCACGCAGGCCTGCTAAACCAAACACCAACCAGTCAGAGAACAGTGGGCCCATGTAAGACACCCACACAGATCAACCACTGGCAGTCACCAACTTAAAGAACGAGTAAAGACTCACCCAGCAGAGGAGCAGCAGAGGTGTCGCACTGTGAGCAGAGATCTCGCAGTATAATAGGAGGTGGGATCAGTAGCATGTACACCGCGAAAGAGGTAGAGACTTAAGGGCAGCAGATGTAATGACCTGTAATGGCTTTAAAGACATTCTGGTCTGTATTCAGCGGCTCTGTACACATGGTTTCGGTCTCCTGTAATAGACCAACACAGCAGAGCTTGGACTGAACGACTGATTCTCTGGTCACTGAAAACCTCTGGAATGAAACGTTATTGAATGAATGAAATTCAATAAAGTTTCATTCCAGAGGTTTTCAGTGACCAGAGAATCTAAGTGTGTCTGCAGCCCTGGAGCACAGAGTGGTCGTCCAAGTCACAATCCTGAGGTTCCTGCCTGTTGACGTCAGCGGAGTACCAACACAAGCCATGGATCCGTCCCAGGCTGTACAGCAGAAACACCCTGCAGGTCGTGGGGAGATTTATTTAAGTTTGGCTCTTCAGACTCCACAGCAGTACAGAACTGGGTGTTCTCCCAACAGACTTTAACAGCAGGGTGGAAGCCTGTCACTTTTATTTAATTGTTCAGCGGTGGTAGTGTTGTGGGGCTTTTTGCCAACAGTCAGGAGGTTGAGGGCTCAATTCTGGCTTCAGGACTAAAGATCTTATTAAATGTTATTGCTTGGTGTTTAGATTTCAAGGACAAGATGTTACGTCTAGTATATGTCACCTTTCTGTTTCAGTGAGTCAGTTTATGTAACTCCATTGTATTTCGTTAATTTTGAATCCACAGTGTGTGTTGTGTCCAGTACACACACACACTTCACAAGTCAGCAGACTTTGAGTCTTTTGAGTACTGTGTTTGCCCTTTAATCATATTAATATTCATATTGACCACTTTAAGGTAGTTTAATAGTTTAATTTATTCATATTGATATATAGCTAAATAGTTATAGTATCTTTTGTTAAGGTGGTTTCACGTCTCAGACAGTGAGGAGGAGCTCTTCGATTACACACCAGAAAGTTGGCTACTTCTCAAATCCATACATCTGGTAATGGAGCGGGAACACTACAGAGAACATTCCAGAACTGGGCAGTGTGTAGAGAACCTGGTGAAATATTTGCGTCTTTCAGTAGAAACACCTGGGTGTCATGGCAACCAGTAGAGTTGTTCTTTGTCTGCCGAATGGAGGAGAATCATCTGATTGGCTCTAGTAGTGAAGCCGGCGCTCTTGGTAACCAGACATGTGTGGAGTGGTCAGACCCTCCCACATTACCTTGTATTACACTTTAACCACTTGGGTGAAAAGCTTACAAAAACATTCAGACCCTCAAGAGTAACGTGGAGAAATCTTTGAACAGATTTACTCAGTTTACTGAGTTCAGACCAGATCCCACTTGTTAACATGGTGTCCCCAAATACCATAATCGCTTCCTCTGAGATGCGTGAAGCCAGCCACTGCTGCTGCACCTAGAGCCTAGAAAGATTTCAAAGCAAAATAAGAGTACCAGCCTTATTTACATTTTGGAAATAATTAACTGTAACAAAAATGATTTTTAAATGTAGTTTACCTATATAACCACTTACCTGATTTCTTTTCAAGAGGGAACAGTGATCACTCTTCATAAACTGCCAGATTAATTCTATATGTGTAGAGTGTCTTTGTCACGGATGAAGAATGTCAAGATAAGGAAGCAAGCGCAGGTGCCTCTGGAACGATAACGGACAAAACCGAACGTGCACATGCACGTTAGAGAAATAGAGACCAAGTCACGTATCAAAGGTCAGGAGACTGAACAAGACTTAAACAGACAGCCCACGGGTGGCGTGACTACTGATGTTTAATACACACACCTGAGGGTAGCGTGGACAAATGCAAACAATGTATAACAAGGGCAACATAAAACACAAGTCCACATGCACCGTCACGTGTGCACGCGTTCCGCCGTATGCCCGCGTGAGTTTGGTGAGTGATACTGACCATACAACAGCCGGGTAGGACACCATCTGCCCCTGGAGTGCCCACCCAGGAACCCAATTTCCATCCCACAGTTGTGAGGGGCGGGACTAGACGGGAACTGGCAGGGGGTTGGTGGAGGCTCCTGCCTCTCAGATGATGTCAGGAGTGCACAAGTAATGCAAATAACCCAGAATCAAAATCAGAAAAAAAGATGCTCACTTATCACAGTCTACCCAGACATGGCACGTCTAATACAATCCTCATAAAGCGCATTTAGTGCACATTACACATGAAACACTACAATTATCGCACTTAACACAAGGACAGCACAGTTATTACAAGTCACTTTGAAAACACAGTGATTACAATAAACATGGTTATCACAATAAACCCCCGACACATGACGAGGCTGCGACAAGTTTGTCATGAATTGCAAGGCCACCCTCTGCGCTGGCCCTCAAGACGTGCAGTCATCCAGCAGGACAGCGCCACCATGGGGAACCTTGAGGAACTGATGTACTCGACAGATAGACGTGATGAAGGAGAGAGAGAGAGAAATGTTGGAGACAGATCATAGGTAGAGGGAAGAAAAGATAATGAAGAGAGATGACTGATCTCTCCTCTAGATCTGTAGAGAGTGCTCTGTCCTCTAGATCTGTAGAGAGTGCTCTGTCCTCTAGATCTGTAGAGAGTGCTCTGTCCTCTAGATCTGTAGAGAGTGCTCTGTCCTCTAGATCTGTAGAGAGTGCTCTGTCCTCTAGATCTGTAGAGAGTGATCTGTCCTCTAGATCTGTAGAGAGTAAGAAGATCTGTTTCTATTCTGCTCTCTCGCAGTGCGCCTGTCCTGTTGCAGTTGGACTGCTCCATTTTAAGAATGTGAGAGCAGGCTGGGAAACCTAATGAATGTGAATGTATTCGAGCTGAAAACTAGGCCACAGCTCAACTCTACCTGATGCGCTCTAGAAAACAGGTATGATGCGCCTTGGAGAAGATCACCTTCCATCTGTAGGCTCTGTGGTCTAAACACAGGCTAAACATGAGCTAAATGTGTGCTTGACATGGGCTAAATGTGGTCTAAAAGCAAGCTAAATGTGGTCTAAACGCAGTCTAAATGTGGTCTTAACGCAGGCTAAATGTGGTCTAAACGCAGGCTAAGCGCAAGCTAAATGTGACTTAATGTCTGTTGCTTTGCTTTTTGCTTTAATTAGGAGACTATGGGTGGTGGTAGTCTGACAGATTGTGTGCTGGATGTGACATATCCAGCCGTGTGCGCGTGTGTGCGTGTGTGTGCGTGTGTTTGGTAGTGGAAAGATCATTGTGAGTGCTCCCCATCCTTATTTCTCAGTTGCTGACACACACACACACACACACACACACAAGATCATACATGCACAGCCATCTGGTTTTCACCCCTCTGTTGGCACATGGTAGAGGATTACACACACTCCTCTTCCCATTACACACACTGCAGTATAAACGGCAGCATCGTCGCTGAGACACCGCAGATGAAGCTGGGAGTCTCTGTGTTCCCAGATCTTCACCGCCCATGATGATCTGGCCATTCCCTGATCTCCTGTGCTGTTATCTGAAGGGCTCAGAGGGGGGCGATGGAGACGTAACAGATATAAAGGTTCACTTTAACTATAGCCCATTTAACCCGGTTCGATCTCTTTAGTTAGTTAACTGCCTAGTAAATTAAAGAACTGCTGAGAGGTTCCTTTAAGGAACAAGCTGCTCATACACCCTAATGATTTTCACCAGAATATATGCTCTTCTAGGAACACAAAGGCCTTTGTTACTGATAGTTGTGCAGTCAGCGACTGCCCATCTGAACCGACCAGTCAGTCGTTGTCAGTGATGTCTATCAGTTGATTGAGCGTGTGAGACTGATGGGGAGGGGGTTGCCGTGGGGGCCGCTCCGTTACCAAGTACCGCGGCATCGTTTACAGTCCAGATGCTTCATCAGCGATGTGTAGTGGCAGGTGGGCGGGGTCATCGGGATCAGAGCACAGGACGGGGGGTTGAGTTATCGCTTTCCTGTGACGTTCCTGACACACAGAGCTGCGGCCTGCTGGGCTTCATGCTTTAGTGCACAGCTGATCACTCGTGTGTGTGTGTGTGTGTGTGTGTGTGTGTGTGTGTGTGTGTGTGTGTGTGTGTGTGTGTGTGTGTGTGTGTGTGTGTGTGTGTGTGTGTGTGTGTGTGTGTGTGTGTGTGTGTGAGCACACAGGGGATTGCTGCCCTCCTTCATCCTCTTCATCAGTCATCATGACTCTCACAACCACTAACACATGATTCACGCATGTCAGTGGTATAGTCCTGTCACTTCACACTGCTCACATGACTCATTTGTTCACTACATTGCTGCATTCCACATGGGTACATTTGGGAAACACCATTTTTGTGAAGTGTTGAGGGGGAGAGAGTGACCAGTTTTCATCACTTCATTAACACATGGGTTTCCATTGGCTCTATTTTCTCACCAGTGACTGCACACACAAACCCATACGCACACAGAGAGACACACACACAGACACACAGCTTCACCCATCACAGGTCATCGTGTCTCTGGAAAACATAGCTGGGTGGGTATGTGTGCCTGTGTGTGTGTGTGTGTGACCATACTGTCAGATCCTGGAAAGAGGAGCATCACGTTCTTTCAGATCAGCCCTGCCAGAATCCACCCAGGACACATGCAGAGTGACACACATACAGGCAGAGACGTAGCGCAAAATTCTGGGGCCCCACCGCAAGGAGGCAATGAGGAGGCCCGTGCGTGAGCTAAAATCTCGCGAGCGACCGTAGCGCGCGACCCTGCGCGAGCGGTGTAGGCGTTTATACTTTCGCGAGCGTCACTGCAGTGTAAATATGGCTTTGCAGTGTTGTCCGAAACGATACGTTAACAAATACGAGCCTCTTGTAATTCCAGGGCGAAACATGAGAGAACGTGAAGACGTTAAGATTGGGCGTTTTGAAAATGAACAGCCATTAAATAATTTGATAAAAAGCAAATAATTTCGAGTATATGTATAAATATTTAACTAAGTTTAACGTGCTGGGAAATATTGAAATGGACCTTGAAAGTGATGTACAAATGCTTTAATTCCACCTTGTTAAGGTGTATGAACCCTGCAAACATGACTTTGTTCATCGCGCTGAAGCGCGGCGCGCGTGCGAAGTTACAAAATTCGAGAGGTGCACGACCTCGCGAATCGACAGCGCG
>NC_135225.1:14464109-14664109 GCF_052324685.1 Brachyhypopomus gauderio | reverse complement strand
GTGTGGAGTATGGTGGAGTGAGGTGGAGTACAGCAGAGTGTAGTGACTTATGGTGGAGTGCAGTGGAGAAGGGCAGAGTGTGGCGGAGTGCAGTGGTGTATGGCGGAGCGTGGTCCAGTATCACGGAGCGTATTGTAGTGTGGTGCAGCATGCAGGACTGCTAACAGGTCCTGCTAACAGGTCCTGCTCAGACCTGTGCCTGAGTGGCAGGCTGTATGGAGCACATAAGCTTCCTGGTGGCAGATATCAGCGCAGGGCTGTCAGGGATCATGGCTTAGCCTGGAGGTGAGATGGCCTTATCTACATCACTCTGCCTACACCGCTCCCTGACATCAGCTCCCACAAAGCTTTGCAGCCATTCCTGGAGGTGTGATCTCTGAGTTCTAGTGGGTGTTTTTAGTCTGGAGTGAGGAGGGATTTGGGACGTAGCTGGGCAGCGTTTTTTAGTCTTTAGAGTCCATAGTTACTCACTCAGTGATGGCGGTTTAGAGTACATAGTTACTCACTCTGTGATGGTGGTTTAGAGTCCGTAGTTACTCACTCTGTGATGGTGGTTTAGAGTTCGTAGTTACTCACTCGGTGATGGTGGTTTAGAGTTCGTAGTTACTCACTCGGTGATGGTGGTTTAGAGTTCGTAGTTACTCACTCGGTGATGGCGGTTTAGAGTACATAGTTACTCACTCGGTGATGGCGGTTTAGAGTCCATAGTTACTCACACGGTGATGGCGGTTTAGAGTCCGTAGTTACTCACTCGGTGATGGTGGTTTAGAGTACGTAGTTACTCACTCGGTGATGGTGGTTTAGAGTACGTAGTTACTCACTCGGTGATGGTGGTTTAGAGTACGTAGTTACTCACTCAGTGATGGTGGTTTAGAGTATGTAGTTACTCACTCGGTGATGGTGGTTTAGTGTACATAGTTACTCACTCGGTGATGGCGGTTTAGAGTATGTAGTTACTCACTCGGTGATGGTGGTTTAGTGTACATAGTTACTCACTCGGTGATGGCGGTTTAGAGTATGTAGTTACTCACTCAGTGATGGTGGTTACCCATTATCCTTCAGAGCTGACTTGCTTCCATGCATTATGCGTTCCTATGGCAACAGCAATAGTGCTATCTTTGGCATGTTGTAACTATGTTAAATTGTATATTAAATTGTATCATTTGTTGTTTAACTGTAATCGGTATTTTAATTAAATGTGAGTAATTTATTTGTTGATGTGCTATTTATTGTAATTAATGTTTTATTTGTGGTAATTGGCAATTGATTGGTGATTGTGTGCGTGTATGCATGTGTGCGTGTGTAGGTGAGCATCTCAGCAAGAGACAGGATACACTGTCTCAAGAGACACACACACACAACTCATGGTCACACACATACACACACACACACACACACACACACACACACACACACACTCACACTCTTTTCTGTGTGTCTCTTCATCCCTGCCCTTCTCCACCCTTCCATTTCTCTCCCTCTCTACTTGTATGATGGGTGCCATTCACCATGGCAACCATCACTTACACTTTTACTCGTGACTGTTGTGAGTTGGGCTGGAAGAACGCTGATGTCACCATGGCGTCCTTCACAGTCTGGGATTTGGGATTTGGATGTTTGCATGCTGGATGTGGGGCCAAAATATTTTCATCCAATAGCAACGTTTTTTTCAGAGGAATGTTTTATGAGTTACACCAACTCACACTGTTTCTCTGCAGTAACGTTCTCTGGTTTTATGAGGTAGAAGGTTCATTTGTTTAATGTGGTTCTCAGTCTTGTATTATGAGGTAGAAGGTTCATTTGTTTAATGTGGTTCTCAGTCTTGTATTATGAGGTAGAAGGTTCATTTGTTTAATGTGGTTCTCAGTCTTGTATTATGAGGTAGAAGGTTCATTTGTTTAATGTGGTTCTCAGTCTTGTATTATGAGGTAAAAGGTTCATTTGTTTAATGTGGTTCTCAGTCTTGTATTATGAGGTAAAAGGTTCATTTGTTTAATGTGGTTCTCAGTCTTGTATTATGAGGTAAAAGGTTCATTTGTTTAATGTGGTTCTCAGTCTTGTATTATGAGGTAAAAGGTTCATTTGTTTAATGTGGTTCTCAGTCTTGTATTATGAGGTAGAAGGTTCATTTGTTTAATGTGGTTCTCAGTCTTGTATTATGAGGTAAAAGGTTCATTTGTTTAATGTGGTTCTCAGTCTTGTATTATGAGGTAGAAGGTTCATTTGTTTAATGTGGTTCTCAGTCTTGTATTATGAGGTAGAAGGTTCATTTGTTTAATGTGGTTCTCAGTCTTGTATTATGAGGTAGAAGGTTCATTTGTTTAATGTGGTTCTCAGTCTTGTATTATGAGGTAAAAGGTTCATTTGTTTAATGTGGTTCTCAGTCTTGTATTATGAGGTAAAAGGTTCATTTGTTTAATGTGGTTCTCAGTCTTGTATTATGAGGTAAAAGGTTCATTTGTTTAATGTGGTTCTCAGTCTTGTATTATGAGGTAAAAGGTTCATTTGTTTAATGTGGTTCTCAGTCTTGTATTATGAGGTAAAAGGTTCATTTGTTTAATGTGGTTCTCAGTCTTGTATTATGAGGTAGAAGGTTCATTTCTTTAATGTGGTTCTCAGTCTTGTATTATGAGGTAGAAGGTTCATTTGTTTAATGTGGTTCTCAGTCTTGTATTATGAGGTAGAAAGTTCATTTGTTTAATGTGGTTCTCAGTCTTGTATTATGAGGTAGAAGGTTCATTTGTTTAATGTGGTTCTCAGTCTTGTATTATGAGGTAGAAGGTTCATTTGTTTAATGTGGTTCTCAGTCTTGTATTATGAGGTAGAAGGTTCATTTGTTTAATGTGGTTCTCAGTCTTCTATTATGAGGTAAAAGGTTCATTTGTTTAATGTGGTTCTCAGTCTTGTATTATGAGGTAGAAGGTTCATTTGTTTAATGTGGTTCTCAGTCTTGTATTATGAGGTAGAAGGTTCATTTGTTTAATGTGGTTCTCAGTCTTGTATTATGAGGTAAAAGGTTCATTTGTTTAATGTGGTTCTCAGTCTTGTATTATGAGGTAGAAGGTTCATTTGTTTAATGTGGTTCTCAGTCTTCTATTATGAGGTAAAAGGTTCATTTGTTTAATGTGGTTCTCAGTCTTGTATTATGAGGTAGAAGGTTCATTTGTTTAATGTGGTTCTCAGTCTTGTATTATGAGGTAGAAAGTTCATTTGTTTAATGTGGTTCTCAGTCTTGTATTATGAGGTAGAAAGTTCATTTGTTTAATGTGGTTCTCAGTCTTGTATTATGAGGTAGAAAGTTCATTTGTTTAATGTGGTTCTCAGTCTTGTATTATGAGGTAGAAGGTTCATTTGTTTAATGTGGTTCTCAGTCTTGTATTATGAGGTAGAAGGTTCATTTGTTTAATGTGGTTCTCAGTCTTGTATTATGAGGTAGAAAGTTCATTTGTTTAATGTGGTTCTCAGTCTTGTATTATGAGGTAGAAGGTTCATTTGTTTAATGTGGTTCTCAGTCTTGTATTATGAGGTAGAAGGTTCATTTGTTTAATGTGGTTCTCAGTCTTGTATTATGAGGTAAAAGGTTCATTTGTTTAATGTGGTTCTCAGTCTTGTATTATGAGGTAAAAGGTTCATTTGTTTAATGTGGTTCTCAGTCTTGTATTATGAGGTAAAAGGTTCATTTGTTTAATGTGGTTCTCAGTCTTGTATTATGAGGTAAAAGGTTCATTTGTTTAATGTGGTTCTCAGTCTTGTATTATGAGGTAAAAGGTTCATTTGTTTAATGTGGTTCTCAGTCTTGTATTATGAGGTAGAAGGTTCATTTGTTTAATGTGGTTCTCAGTCTTGTATTATGAGGTAGAAGGTTCATTTGTTTAATGTGGTTCTCAGTCTTGTATTATGAGGTAGAAGGTTCATTTGTTTAATGTGGTTCTCAGTCTTGTATTATGAGGTAAAAGGTTCATTTGTTTAATGTGGTTCTCAGTCTTGTATTATGAGGTAAAAGGTTCATTTGTTTAATGTGGTTCTCAGTCTTGTATTATGAGGTAAAAGGTTCATTTGTTTAATGTGGTTCTCAGTCTTGTATTATGAGGTAAAAGGTTCATTTGTTTAATGTGGTTCTCAGTCTTGTATTATGAGGTAAAAGGTTCATTTGTTTAATGTGGTTCTCAGTCTTGTATTATGAGGTAAAAGGTTCATTTGTTTAATGTGGTTCTCAGTCTTGTATTATGAGGTAGAAGGTTCATTTCTTTAATGTGGTTCTCAGTCTTGTATTATGAGGTAGAAGGTTCATTTGTTTAATGTGGTTCTCAGTCTTGTATTATGAGGTAGAAAGTTCATTTGTTTAATGTGGTTCTCAGTCTTGTATTATGAGGTAGAAGGTTCATTTGTTTAATGTGGTTCTCAGTCTTGTATTATGAGGTAGAAGGTTCATTTGTTTAATGTGGTTCTCAGTCTTGTATTATGAGGTAGAAGGTTCATTTGTTTAATGTGGTTCTCAGTCTTCTATTATGAGGTAAAAGGTTCATTTGTTTAATGTGGTTCTCAGTCTTGTATTATGAGGTAGAAGGTTCATTTGTTTAATGTGGTTCTCAGTCTTGTATTATGAGGTAGAAGGTTCATTTGTTTAATGTGGTTCTCAGTCTTGTATTATGAGGTAAAAGGTTCATTTGTTTAATGTGGTTCTCAGTCTTGTATTATGAGGTAGAAGGTTCATTTGTTTAATGTGGTTCTCAGTCTTGTATTATGAGGTAGAAAGTTCATTTGTTTAATGTGGTTCTCAGTCTTGTATTATGAGGTAGAAAGTTCATTTGTTTAATGTGGTTCTCAGTCTTGTATTATGAGGTAGAAAGTTCATTTGTTTAATGTGGTTCTCAGTCTTGTATTATGAGGTAGAAGGTTCATTTGTTTAATGTGGTTCTCAGTCTTGTATTATGAGGTAGAAGGTTCATTTGTTTAATGTGGTTCTCAGTCTTGTATTATGAGGTAGAAAGTTCATTTGTTTAATGTGGTTCTCAGTCTTGTATTATGAGGTAGAAGGTTCATTTGTTTAATGTGGTTCTCAGTCTTGTATTATGAGGTAGAAGGTTCATTTGTTTAATGTGGTTCTCAGTCTTGTATTATGAGGTAAAAGGTTCATTTGTTTAATGTGGTTCTCAGTCTTGTATTATGAGGTAAAAGGTTCATTTGTTTAATGTGGTTCTCAGTCTTGTATTATGAGGTAAAAGGTTCATTTGTTTAATGTGGTTCTCAGTCTTGTATTATGAGGTAAAAGGTTCATTTGTTTAATGTGGTTCTCAGTCTTGTATTATGAGGTAAAAGGTTCATTTGTTTAATGTGGTTCTCAGTCTTGTATTATGAGGTAGAAGGTTCATTTGTTTAATGTGGTTCTCAGTCTTGTATTATGAGGTAGAAGGTTCATTTGTTTAATGTGGTTCTCAGTCTTGTATTATGAGGTAGAAGGTTCATTTGTTTAATGTGGTTCTCAGTCTTGTATTATGAGGTAAAAGGTTCATTTGTTTAATGTGGTTCTCAGTCTTGTATTATGAGGTAAAAGGTTCATTTGTTTAATGTGGTTCTCAGTCTTGTATTATGAGGTAAAAGGTTCATTTGTTTAATGTGGTTCTCAGTCTTGTATTATGAGGTAAAAGGTTCATTTGTTTAATGTGGTTCTCAGTCTTGTATTATGAGGTAAAAGGTTCATTTGTTTAATGTGGTTCTCAGTCTTGTATTATGAGGTAAAAGGTTCATTTGTTTAATGTGGTTCTCAGTCTTGTATTATGAGGTAGAAGGTTCATTTCTTTAATGTGGTTCTCAGTCTTGTATTATGAGGTAGAAGGTTCATTTGTTTAATGTGGTTCTCAGTCTTGTATTATGAGGTAGAAAGTTCATTTGTTTAATGTGGTTCTCAGTCTTGTATTATGAGGTAGAAGGTTCATTTGTTTAATGTGGTTCTCAGTCTTGTATTATGAGGTAGAAGGTTCATTTGTTTAATGTGGTTCTCAGTCTTGTATTATGAGGTAGAAGGTTCATTTGTTTAATGTGGTTCTCAGTCTTCTATTATGAGGTAAAAGGTTCATTTGTTTAATGTGGTTCTCAGTCTTGTATTATGAGGTAGAAGGTTCATTTGTTTAATGTGGTTCTCAGTCTTGTATTATGAGGTAGAAGGTTCATTTGTTTAATGTGGTTCTCAGTCTTGTATTATGAGGTAAAAGGTTCATTTGTTTAATGTGGTTCTCAGTCTTGTATTATGAGGTAGAAGGTTCATTTGTTTAATGTGGTTCTCAGTCTTCTATTATGAGGTAAAAGGTTCATTTGTTTAATGTGGTTCTCAGTCTTGTATTATGAGGTAGAAGGTTCATTTGTTTAATGTGGTTCTCAGTCTTGTATTATGAGGTAGAAAGTTCATTTGTTTAATGTGGTTCTCAGTCTTGTATTATGAGGTAGAAAGTTCATTTGTTTAATGTGGTTCTCAGTCTTGTATTATGAGGTAGAAAGTTCATTTGTTTAATGTGGTTCTCAGTCTTGTATTATGAGGTAGAAGGTTCATTTGTTTAATGTGGTTCTCAGTCTTGTATTATGAGGTAGAAGGTTCATTTGTTTAATGTGGTTCTCAGTCTTGTATTATGAGGTAGAAAGTTCATTTGTTTAATGTGGTTCTCAGTCTTGTATTATGAGGTAGAAGGTTCATTTGTTTAATGTGGTTCTCAGTCTTGTATTATGAGGTAGAAGGTTCATTTGTTTAATGTGGTTCTCAGTCTTGTATTATGAGGTAGAAGGTTCATTTGTTTAATGTGGTTCTCAGTCTTGTATTATGAGGTAGAAGGTTCATTTGTTTAATGTGGTTCTCAGTCTTGTATTATGAGGTAAAAGGTTCATTTGTTTAATGTGGTTCTCAGTCTTGTATTATGAGGTAGAAGGTTCATTTGTTTAATGTGGTTCTCAGTCTTGTATTATGAGGTAGAAAGTTCTCCTTCCCTTCTTCCCTCTGCCCCATTCTCCCCCTCACAGGGCCACTCCTTCGACAGCAAAATAATAGTGTGACAGAGCCAACCATGCTCTGTGTGTGTGTGTGTGTGTGTGTGTGTGTGTGTGTGTGTGTGTGTGTGTGTGTGTGTGTGTGTTTGAGGCAGTAACAGAGATATTAAAGCTGGAGGAAGGGTACTTTAGTGTACTTTTCCATAAGCTGGAAGGTCATACTAAGTGGAAGTATTAATTCTCCGCGTATATCAGCCTCATAATTGAGTGTGTTTGCACAGGACCGATCCCCCCCTCCCCCCTCCTGTGGTACTGTACACACAGGTAGCCATGAATTGTCTTCTGCAGTGTCCTACACATAGGCATACAATCAACACCACTGAATGACCTCAACACAGAAATATGTTCACTCTGATAGCAGCTACTGTGATGACTGGAACCTCTCTGGCAGAACCCTGTCTGTGATTGTGTGTGTGTGTGTGTGTGTGTGTGTGTGTGTGTGTGTGTGTGTGTGTGTGTGTGTGTGTGTGAGAGACTAAAGCCAGCAGCCTCAGTAGCTGCAATGATGGATGTGTTGAGCTGCTATCAGCGTTGTGTCTCTTAATGGGGTGGTGTTCTGTCTCCTTCTAGAAAGTGAGTGAGAAGGTTGGTGGTGCGGAGGGAACGAAACTGGATGAAGACTTTGTGGAAATGGAGAAGGTGAGTTTGTGCTGCATCACAGCACCACAAGGTGGCACTGTTCTGCAGATGCCCTGCTGCTGTATACCCTCATGAAATGTTCAGTACATATTCAACACATGTTCAGTACATATTCAGTACCTCACAACTCCTATGTTTAAGAATCAGATAACACAAAATTGACACATGGTACGAATATCATTGTTATTTCTTGACTATTGTTTATTTCTTCTTAACCATCTTTTAAATCAGTACTAGATGCATCTGGTGAAATTAATAAAAAAAATATGCAAAAATATTAATCATAATAGAATGATTAATAAGAATAAGAAATGTGTGGCCACACTGGGGCCAGGCAGTCTGTGTTTGGGAGAGTGTCACTCAGGAGAGGGAGGGCAGTCTGTGTTTGGTAGAGACAAATCTGTGTCTGATGTGTCTTTCTTCCCCACCTCATAATGGACCATGTTCCAAGCTTGAGCACAACACTAGCAGAACTGAGAACTGTTGATATTTCCACTTCCTACAGCACACCAGATGGGACCTCCTGAAAATATATTTTTAACATCACCAAAAAAATAATAATAATATCTGGCAGAACTCCGTTACACAGTGAACCCAGTTACATAAGAGGAGAGTTGTGGTCACGTGTTGAAACATCGCAGTGAGGTTTTCTTCCTTCCCACTGTGGGTGAAGAACACACCTGCTGATATTTTGTTTCTCTGCTGCAGAAAGTGGATGTCACTAGCAGGGCAGTGCTGGACATCATGACCAAGACCACAGAGTACCTGCAGCCCAACCCAGGTTGGCATTACGGCACAGCACAGTGTACCGCAGTACAACACAGCACAGTGTACCGCAGTACAACACAGCACAGTGTACCGCAGTACAACACAGCACAGTGTACCGCAGTACAACACAGCACAGTGTACCGCAGTACAACACAGCACAGTGTACCGCAGTACAACACAGCACAGTGTACCGCAGTACAACACAGCACAGTGTACCGCAGTACAACACAGCACAGTGTACCGCAGTACAACACAGCACAGTGTACCACAGTACAGCACAGCACAGTGTACCACAGTACAGCACAGCACAGTGTAGCACAACACAGCACAGTGTACCGCAGTACAACACAGCACAGTGTACCGCAGTACAACACAGCACAGTGTACCGCAGTACAACACAGCACAGTGCACCGCAGTACAACACAACAGTACAACACAGCACAGTCTACCGCAGTACAACACAACAGTACAACACAACAGTACAACACAACAGTACAACACAACAGTACAACACAGCACAGTCTACCGCAGTACAACACAACAGTACAACACAACAGTACAACACAACAGTACAACACAGCACAGTCTACCGCAGTACAACACAACAGTACAACACAGCACAGTCTACCGCAGTACAACACAACAGTACAACACAGCACAGTCTACCGCAGTACAACACAACAGTACAACACAGCACAGTCTACCGCAGTACAACACAACAGTACAACACAGCACAGTACAACACAGCATCACACCAGACCACACATCCTGACATCACAGCACATTACAGCACAGCACGCCCTGACACACAATAGCACAATGCAATTCGACACTACACAACACTATACAACAGAACCTTGCTCTGTTGCACTTAAGCATCCAAGTAGTATATTCCAATTCGTGTGTGTGTGTGTGTGTGTGTGTGTGTGTGTGTGTGTGTGTGTGTGTGTGTAGCAACCCGTGCCAAGATGAGTATGATGAGCTCCATGTCTAAGATCCGTGGAGGCGAGCGTGGCCCGGGCTACACCCAGACGGAGGCTGTGCTCGGGGAGTCTATGCAGAAGTTCGGCAGGGAACTTGGAGAAGAGTCCAACTTTGGTAACACACAACTGCATCATGGTTTCATCTATACTTAAACAGCCTAGAAGTTACAAATCACCATTGAATTTGAACATGTATCATCTGATTGATTAGTTCAGAATGAGAGTGAAAGAAAATAAGAGCATCTTTAGATTGGGATTTGAGGGTCAGTGGTGTTAAGGCCATGTTCCTTAAATCCACACTGCTGCAGGAAGACTGGTTCTGTCACATAATCCCACATTTGTTAGAGCACAGCAGATTACCTCAGGAAATTGGTATCAGATTAAAACAGTTGATTTGCAGATACAACTGTGCAGCAGAGAGAACAACAGCAGGTCAGGAGACGTCATGCTGCCCTGTGCTCGCTCACCTCCGGCATCCAGCAGTATCTTAGCGTGAACACAGCCTGAGACGCTCATCAAGGTCTCAGTGAAGAATGCACAGAATGGTGGAGATGCAGGGTCACCATGGATACACAGTGGTGATGCTAGCATGGTTGCATGGTTGCTATGGATGCCATGTGGTAGAGCTGCAGGGTCCTAATGCTGGTTGAGTTGCTGGTCTCAGATCTTTGTGGTGTTTTAGGTTTGGCTCTGATCGACACTGGCGATGCATTGCGGGAGCTGGGAGAGGTGAAGGACGCCCTGGACATTGAGGTCAAGCAGAACTTTATCGACCCCCTGCAGAATCTGCATGACAAGGACCTGAAGGAGATCCAGGTGGGTGAGAAAATGTTCTTGTAGAAGACAAGGCCCTGCAGAAGTGTTCAACACCCTTAAGTCATTAGACTCGTCCTCTTGGTAAATGACTGAGTGCTCCAGCCAGTATTTTTATGTCAAACCCATCTGCTCTTACAGTGAATTTCCAGAGTCAAAAATCAGAGTCAGATGTCTGAAAGCAAATTCAAACTGAAAAATGCTGTTTGCGTAAGAAATGTAACCCTCCAGGCTAGTCAAGACTGGATTAAGTTCTTAGTGGGGCATCCTTAAAAATGGAAATTTTTATATACACAATTTAAAAATAAAATGATCTGAACAGGATTAAGGCCTAGCAAATGAGAAGTTGTATATTTTATATATCATTAGGTGTATATTTTTATGTATCATTAGCCATATACTTTATACATCATCAGTAATATAGTTCATACATTATTAGTCATATATTTCATACATTAGTCATATATTTTATACATAATCATATCTTTTATACATCACTAGTTTAGGTGAGACATAAGTCCCAGAACTGAACTACTCATTTGGGTTCTAGATTGATGAAACCTGTTAAGAACTCTAAACTGAACCTAAAACGCTGCTTGGTGTGTTTACCTAGGGTGAGAAGTGTTTCCAGGTAAAGTGGGTGCAGAAACAGTGGAGTCGGGGCACTAACTCAGGACTAACTCCTGATTTAGGTTGGTTAGAAAAAGTGGACTGTTTTTTGGAACATGGTGTCAAAGTTGTAGATATTTAAAGAAGTGGGAACGAGTGATTAAAAAAACAGTCCCCTGCTGAGGAAGAAGAACCTCCATCACTGTTAGAATCATGTTTGTGCACTGTTAGATTTATGTATTTTCACACAGTGATCTTTGGCCAAAAAGTAATTTTGGAAAAAAAAACCCACACCCACGCTGTAGCTAGATCACTGTTGCTTTCTGGTAAACTCTATATGTGTTTCTTTACTGGCCTCTTGTAAGCCATCCTGTCCTGGTGGCCAGTGGTCTGCCGAGCTCTTGACTTTGGTGTGGTCCTTCGGTGTGGTCCTTCGGTGTGGTCCTTCGGTGTGGTCCTTCGGTGTGGTCCTTCGGTGTGGTCCTTTTGTGTGGTCCTTCGGTGTGGTCCTTTTGTGTGGTCCTTTTGTGTGGTCCTTTGGTGTGGTCCTTCGGTGTGGTCCTTCGGTGTGGATCTTTGTGGTCTTTCAGGGCTGGCTGGGGTGTCTGTGTCTCAGAGGAATGGTGGTGTTATCTGGGTGGTGTCTGGGTGGCTTGGTGCAGCTTCCATTTGCTCATCCAGCAGTGCTCACAGGGATGTCCAAACACTTGTCTAGTAGCCTTGTCTTGTCTGCCTATCCTGTGTGTGTGTGTGTGTGTGTGTGTGTGTGTGTGTGTGTGTACTTTAATTTCCTCATAATATGATCCTCAGTTTATGGCTTTCCTTCAGATTTACAAACTGAATAATGACGCATGAATTAAAGAGTTCTTTTATCCAGAAAAGGTCCTCGTTAGGACATTCTCCAGCACGGCAGTTTACAAACTATTTGTTGTCAGAGAAATTTGTGATATAATAGCTAGGTTGCTTTAAATTAGTGAATGCTTTGCAGGTCAAAAAATGAAATATGGCACAGCAAAAATGTTGTTTGTAATCGAGATTGATCTGAAGACTTTTAAGGCGGTTGATATCTTATAAAAAGCACTTTGTAAATGAGCTTATTTGTGTCTTATATAAGTCTTGCATAAGACGATTTTATAACTCCTGTTGATCGTGGCTTTTCAGCTGCAGCTCCCACTGGACTGAACTGCTCCATGTTCTACACCTCCAGCTCGCCTGCCCGGCTGCTTTTATATCATTACCTGGTCAGGTGCGCTAGAGGAGGGGACACCTGACCCTACGTGGAGCAGTGAGACACCAAGACTGCAGCTGAAACCCCTGGATGAAGTAGAGCATCTTAAATTGATCACAAGAGAATAAAATGATATGGAGTCACTTTTAACTTTTAATTTTCAGGGAACCCTTTAAAGGCCAACAGTTTATATTATATCTATTATATTATACTATATTTGAACAGAATATTTATACAGGCAGAAATCCCTTTTGTTTAATGGTTGCCTAGTAACATTTGATGCAACACTGACAAGAGATCATGTGACTACAGAGTTGTGGTTTGTAATGGGGAAACGTTTGTGTCTGAGACAGCTAAGGCTTTTGTGGACACAGCGACTGATGTCGTGTTTTTACTCAGACACAGCTGTTTATGTGTGTGAAACTGCGACTGTCAGTTTAAAGGGATGTTTATCTTATTACCACAGGGCCTGGAGGCACAGAGTCTGACGCTTTCTGACAGGATAATCTGCTCTTGGTTTTAATTTTAAGAATCTCGCTGGCATCTTGTGCCTGACGAGATGTGAAATGACAGAAGCCAGTGGGAAGTTTGGATTACAGTCAGAACAGAGACACCATCCACTAGGACAGCACCCAAGACTCAATCCGATTAAACACTACATCTCTGTTACGGCTATTCTCACCATTGCACTTTGACCGGTTGGTTTTGTTCTGTTGCAGTACTGTGTTTTTAATACAGGTTTGTTGATGCATCACCGCTCTAGTTAGCGCTCCCGCTGTCATAGACCAGCCGAGTGGTGTAGACCAGCTGAACGTGACAGATCATTCAATAGTCATAAACCAACGTATCCAGCCAAACAACATAGACGAGCCAAAACCTCAAGCAGCTGAAAAATGTAGGACAGTAGGAACAACATAGGAGAGCTGACCCTTTGTGACCTCACTCAGCTGACCCTTTGTGACCTCACTCAGCTGACCCTTTGTGACCTCACTCAGCTCACCCTTTGTGACCTCACTCAGCTGACCCTTTGTGACCTCACTCAGCTGACCCTTTGTGACCTCACTCAGCTGACCCTTTGTGACCTCACTCAGCTGACCCTTTGTGACCTCAGTCCAGAGGTGGATCTTGAACTTTCAGGATTTTCTGAAAGCCGAGGTGCAGGAAACCAACACTGCATAAAGCTTTAAATTGAGCCCAAGTATATGTAAACAAACAAAGAAACAATGCAGTAAATATCTGAACAACCAAACCATAAAAACAGTCTCTGCTTTGTTAAAAAAAACAAGGGTATTTGAACATTAAGTGGTTAACGTATCTGATGTACAGCGGGTGGATGTGGTTAATGTATCTGATGTATTCTGGCTGACTCCGGAACGTGTGCTGTGTGATGCCATGGTAACTGCGCATACAGCCTGGTCAGACCGGCGGGAGCAGCATGTTCACAGCTGTCTGTGCTTATTTTGAGCAACACTACAGAACAAAGACCAGCAGTTGTGTACAAACTTATTCATTTAAACATGGAGCCAAAAGTTATAATTTTATGAATCCTGTTTTCTGGATGCTTCTTTGCATAGTTGGCCATGGGTCAATAACCCTCACACACACCCACGCCATGACCTCATACACCCAGGGTAGCCTCACACACGCTGTGGCCTCACACACTGACGCTGTGACCTCACACACCCACACCGTGACCTCACACACCCAGGGTAGCCTCACACACGCTGTGACCTCACACACCCACACCGTGACTTCACACACCCAGGGTAGCCTCACACACGCTGTGACCTCACACACCCACACCGTGACCTCACACATGCTGTGGCCTCACACACGCTGTGACCTCACACACCCACACCGTGACCTCACACACCCAGGGTAGCCTAACACATGCTGTGACCTCACACACCCACACCGTGACCTCACACACCCAGGGTAGCCTCACACACGCTGTGACCTCACACACCCACACTGTGACCTCACACACCCAGGGTAGCCTCACACACGCTGTGGCCTCACACACCGACGCTGTGACCTCGAGCTGGATAGATTAGTCCACCTCCAGAACTGCTGTCTCCCCACCACAGCACCACCTTAAGAAGATGGAGGGCCGTCGGCTGGACTTCGACTACAAGAAGAAGCGTCAGGGCAAAGTGACGGAGGACGAGATCAAGCAGGCGCTGGAGAAGTTCGATGACTCGAAGGAGATAGCTGAGCAGAGCATGTTCAACCTGCTGGAGAATGATGTAAGAGTTTGTGAGTGTGTGTGTATGTGTTTTCCACCACACAATCACGGCCTTTCAATAAGCTGTCTGTCTTCTGTAGTCCCACCTCTTTAGCTTCCTGGTGCACAGAATGAAACGCCCACCTCAACTTCTAATAACATCTCACCACTTTTACCTTGTTAATAATAAAAAAATAAGGAGTTTTCTGACCTGTACTACCTGAACTTACTTGTTGATTAGATTAGATTAGATTAGTTCACTATGTAACATCTGTGTCCATATTTGGACCTCTAGTTTTATTAGTCACTTGTAGTACAGTAGTGTCTTTTTATTAGTGTTGTGCATTCGTTACATTGTTATTGATATTCGAGTTTTCCACAGTATTTTATGCTCTGTATTTCCTCTTGTGAATGCGCTGCGTGTGTGTGCCTGTGCCGGCATGGGTACACATGTGTGCGTGTGTGTGTGTGTGTGTGTGTGTGTGTGTGTGTGTGTGTGTGTGTGTGTGTGTGTGTGTGTGTGTGTGTGTGCGTCCATGTGTGTGTTGTGTGTGTGCATGTATGCATTTGTATTCGTGTGTGTGTGCATGTATGCATTTGTATTCGTGTGTGTGTGCATGTATGCATTTGTATTTGTGTGTGTGTGCATGTATGCATTTGTATTCGTGTGTGTGTGCATGTACGCGTTTGTGTGTGTGTGTGTGCGCGTGTATGTGTGTGTGTGTGTGTGCGTACATGTGTGTGCATGTTTGCCTGTGTGCGTGCGTGTATGCGTGTGCGCGCGTGTGTGCGCTCGTGTTCGTGCATGTTTGTGTGTGTGCGCGCGTGTGTGTGTGGAACAGATTGAGCAGGTGAGCCAGTTGGCCGCCCTGGTCCAGGCCCAGCTGGACTACCACAGACAGGCCACAGAGATCCTGCAACAGCTCACCAGCAAGATGGACGACAGGTCTGCCTCCTAACACAGCACCACCAGGTTCAGACTGATATTGGCCTAGACGTCATGACGCCAGGCTTTCCTGGAGAAGACGGAATTGACCAAACAGCACCAGTTAGGCCTAATGCACCCTAGAGCAGGACCAGCTACGTGAAGTCTTAGCCTTAGTATTCAGTGACACATATAATGGCTAAGAAGCTGCAGGCTTGAGTCAGATCCATGAAGGCTGCGCAGAGCCGCACTGTAGCTGCACCGCTCCGCCCACCACCTCCAACCACACTGCTGCTGGAGCACATTTGCTCCATCACACTTTTGTTAAAGACAGAAATTGAAGGCGCCGATAGAAAATGTCAGAATCCATCTGATCTGAATGTGTTTGCTGCTAGAGCAGGCTGCACCACCGCTCACATGAAAATAAAACGTATAAAATGTGTAAGAAAGCTGAGACTTGATTAGGCTGAATCTGGTCATGTACACTAACTGGTCTGTGTGTACTGTGGTCTATGTGCATCTGGTCTATGTGCACTAACTGGTCTGTGTGCACCGACTTAATGATGCATCTGGTCTATGTGCACTAACTGGTCTGTGTGCACCGACTTAATGATGCATCTGGTCTATGTGTGCTGGGCAGGTTTGATTTTACAAGGAGCACTTACAAAAAGGGTGATTGTGGGCTTTTGAATTCAGCTGAGGGAGAAACACGTGGCTTCCGGATTTATGTGTGTTCAGATACCTCAACCTTCAGCCTTGGTCGTTCACTTTAATCCAGAGCACCTGACACACATTAATCAGTATGATGGCGGGTCCAACCCATGAGTGCCACTGTTGGTGCCCCACTCTACCTGTTCTACCAGTGTAGAGCACAAGAACCTCGGGGAGCATAAAGAACGTTAGGAAGACAACTCCCATACTCCCCACTTATGATTTATGCATTACTGAGTATTGCTCACTTATGACACTTTCAACCAGAATGGTTAAAAAACACTCTTCCTACTCACTTAAACTAAACTGCAACATACTCTCCATGACAAGCTTATAATATGTTATGTTGCTATGGTGATTGAGCTAGTTAGATTTTGAGCCACCATCAAGATATTTTTAGCCTGCGTTACAGGTAGAATTAGCTCACTAACCCAAGAATCCTGTTTCATTTATATATCTCAGAGGAGATACTGCAGGATTACTCAATAAGCTGGATAATTGAAACATAAAACAAAGGGCTGACCAATTGGACAGAAGGAAATAGAAAAGAAGGGACTGACCAATATTAAAGTCTTTTCCTTTGTGTCAAGTTCAGATGAAGTGTGGTATCTTCCCTGGTGAAGTTGTCTCTAGGCTCTGACACATGAAGCGTTTGTTGATTAATGGATTTACAACATGACAGCGCGGGTTCCAAACCTCGCGGCACCCCCAGCAGCGTAAGGTTACGAAGACGCCCTCCCCACATGCCAGCTAGCAATCAGGGAAAATAAAGATTTACATACTTCAGTTAAGCCTAGTCCTAAACATAAAAACTATTTAGAACAAAATTTACATTTTTATCATTTAAACCAATGCATGGAGATTTGGGTCTGATGGTGCAGGCTAGCGGTGCCCTGTTGCTGTGTTGCTGTCTTGACCGTGTGCGTGTGTCCTGTCCTGTGAAATGCAGGATAAGAGATGCTTCCAATAAGCCCAGGAAGGAGTACGTGCCCAAGCCACGCACCGCCATCGACTTCACCCCTACCAGCGAGAATCTCAATGGGGGGATCGGTCACAGTGGCCCTGCTCGCTCACCTGGTGAGGCCTGATACACCTGCACCTCTCTCAGACACTAGCCAAATGTGAGTGCTTACTCTAATACTATCTCTCTCTCTCTCCCTCTCTCTCTCCCTCTCCCTCTCCCTCTCCCTCTCTCTCCCAGCTCCTATGGACCAGCCCTGCTGTCGGGCGCTGTATGATTTCGACCCCGAGAATGAAGGTGAGCTAGGGTTCAAGGAAGGCGACGTCATCACCTTGACCAATAAGATTGATGAGAACTGGTATGAAGGTATGATCCACGGCCAATCCGGCTTCTTCCCCGTCAACTACGTCGACATCCTGGTGGCCCTGCCACACTAAACGGCACACGTGACCCCGCCCCCACATCTCACCTGGGCCTCTCCTTTCCACCACACACTCCTCCCACAAGGGGAGAAAAATCACCATGACGACAACGACAAAAACACCAGAAATGAAGAGCAGCTTAGCACGTGTTTCCGTGAAGAACAGCGTTGACGATTTTTTTGCCATTGGTACATCACTGTTACTGAGTTGGAGAACTGTTATTTTGTTTTTGGCTCTGTTTTGGTTTTACTCTTTAGGAGGGCGTTTTTTTGGTGGGGGTGGAAATGCGTGAGAAGAAGGTGAACAGTACGTGCCCCCCCTGTGCCCTCTCTTTGCCTGTTTCTGTGACATCGAAATGCCAATGGCTGTAGTCCTCCGTAGCGTTTTGAAAAGAATGTTCCCTGTATCAGGCCTCTTCCACCTTCCTCCTGACCCTCTTCAACCTGGATGTAAAGGAAAAAAAAGTTTTAATATAATTTTTTCTTCTGCATGTGTGAGAGCAGCTCCCAAGTCTCACCACCGTCCAGTCTACCAAGCTGCTGTATCTTACGCTCCCAGCCTGTGGGTTCCAGTGTGATCATTTTAACCCGGCTCGTATGCCGTCAGTATTAAAGACACCGCTCTGCTGGGTCCACAGGCCTGGTTTGTGATTCTATGGAGCCATGAATCTGTGACCAATATTAATAAATACAAAAATAAATGTGATGTGAAGTATAAATGTAGGCATGTCGTGATTTAAATCCAAGCTGTTTCCTGCTAAATGAAACAAATGAAATTAAATATTTCTCTTTATGACCGTGTGAAAGCAAATTGTGATGTTTTTTTGCATTGTAATCTAATAATCTCATAATCCAGTGTTGACAGGTGTACCATATGTCGGCTCCTTGCTCTTCCAGCTTTGTCAGTTTTTGAGGTTGTATGTTTCCTGAACAGGTTGAAGACATGAGGCACTACCTGCCAGCATGATTAGGAAACACACACAAGACAGACAGACAGACAGACAGACAGACGGAGATGAAGAAGCATAGCTTATGTTGTTGTGTTGTTGTGCCGCTGCTGTCCCTGATGGGACGCCCTGTCTCTGTTTTACCTGTAAATGCTTCGCTTTTCTTCTGGGCTCTCCATCTACCCTTCCCATTTCAGAGCATATCCTCCCCCGAATCTGGACACCATTATGAGCCACACTAGAACAGTGGAGAGCCCCATGGGTTTCCAGTGGATGGAAGGTCGGGTGGTTCCGTGTGGCCCCCCACCGTCGCTGTGACGACCATGAAGGCTGCACTGGGATGTTTCATTACTACCATTTCTGTTTATGTGGAAGTGGATTTGATTGACATTTGTCATTTGGTTTATTGTGTAAGACACCCCAGGCCCACCAGGTGACCATAGTGATCCATAGTGGTGGGATTATCAGCTTGTGAGAATTGGAGATTGGCTAGGATCAGAAGCTTCAGACTGAGTGTTGGACAGGTCCATATCCCAACATCTAGATCAAGTGTTGGACCTGTCCATATCCCGACATCTAGATCGAGTGTTGGACCTGTCCATATCCCAACATCTAGATCGAGTGTTGGACAGGTCCATATCCCGACATCTAGATCGAGTGTTGGACAGGTCCATATCCCGACATCTAGATCGAGTGTTGGACAGGTCCATATCCCGACATCTAGATCGAGTGTTGGACAGGTCCATATCCCGACATCTAGATCGAGTGTTGGACAGGTCCATATCCCGACATCTAGATCGAGTGTTGGACAGGTCCATATCCCGACATCTAGATCGAGTGTTGGACAGGTCCATATCCCGACATCTAGATCGAGTGTTGGACAGGTCCATATCCCGACATCTAGATCGAGTGTTGGACAGGTCCATATCCCGACATCTAGATCGAGTGTTGGACAGGTCCATATCCCTGGTGTTCTGTTTGGTGACGAGCATAAATCTGGAGCAGAGGGCATAGTCCTCTTCGAAGATGATAAATCATCCATGCCTTGTTTTTCAGCGGCAGCGTTACCCTCAGTGAGGTGTGTGTGTGTAGCTTTCTTTTGTGTTTTGTGTTGTTATCCTGTGTTTGGTAATACATCTGCAATGCTGTGTTCTTTCTGCAGAAGTGATAAAGTATATGCAGATAGATATATAACAGATAGATATATATAACAGATATATATATAACATGTGATTACTTGCTGAAGGGAGGATTTAGTAGCAAACACAATGTATTTTGATTTGTTTCTTTTTCATGATTCTCGAGTGATTCCTCCTTTAGTGAGTAACATACTTGATGTAATGGAAAGAATATAAAGCTCAATGTAACTGAAATAAACAGCAAGCTCTACTGGAAAATCAGGATCTGCAGCGTAGTTATTGCTTCAGCCAGTAGGTGGCACAACAGCTCCAGAAATTCCCTGGTCTATAGTGTAACTAATTCACAATAACTCGGTTCACTGCTGTGCTGCTCACAGTATATAGGTGTACTAACCAGAATGATGGATCCGGCACTGCCTGGAATTGCATCTGGTCCATTGAGTAAATCAGGAACTGGTTGAGAGGCAGCAGGAGTCACAGTGTAAGCACACAGCCCAGAGAGACAGCAGGAGTCACAGTGTAAGCACACAGCCCAGAGAGACAGCAGGAGTCACAGTGTGAGCACACAGCCCAGAGAGGCAGCAGGAGTCACAGTGTGAGCACACAGCCCAGAGAGGCAGCAGGAGTCACAGTGTGAGCACACAGCCCAGAGAGGCAGCAGGAGTCACAGTGTGAGCACACAGCCCAGAGAGGCAGCAGGAGTCACAGTGTGAGCACACAGCCCAGAGAGGCAGCAGGAGTCACAGTGTGAGCACACAGCCAGGAGAGGCAGCAGGAGTCACAGTGTGAGCACACAGCCCAGAGAGGCAGCAGGATTCACAATGTGGCCATAGAGGCAGCAGGAGTCACAGTGTGAGCACACAGCCAGGAGAGACAGCAGGAGTCACAGTGTGAGCACACAGCCCAGAGAGGCAGCAGGAGTCACAGTGTGAGCACACAGCCCAGAGAGGCAGCAGGAGTCAGTGTGAGCACACAGCCCAGAGAGGCAGCAGGAGTCACAGTGTGGCCATAGAGGCAGCAGGAGTCTAGATCACAGCACGCAACACAGTTGTTCTAAAAATACATTCAGCTGAGAAAACAAATAACTTTTTTAATCTCAGAGCACAGAGTGAGCTAAATGTTTACTTTAACAGACTTAAAGATCCAGGAAATCAATGCAGTAATTTCCTAGTAGTTTATGTGAATGTAATATAATCATTGCTTTGTTAGTAATTTACTGTAGCACCATTTACCTACTGTATCATTAGAGAGACATTGCTAACAGTAATTATTATTATTATTCAGTGAATTCATATCATTTTATTTGTTCACTGTAAAATTCACTATAATTGTTATAGTTGTTTTAATTGTATTATTTTTATTATTCACTAAAATATTCACCATTCATTACAATAATGATAATGTCAATGTCATGTCACAGTTTCAATGTATCACTAATATTATAGACGTTAACGTATAGAGTTTGTTCCTATGGACCTGGAGAGGAGGTTGTAAACAGCGGTGCTGGTAGGAGCCTTATTTCCTTACGTTTCAGCAGCGTCCATAAACATGGGAACCATCACAGAATAAACAACCATAACAAAAACAGTAAACAACTGCACCTGCTGCACCTATCAGTGTTGAACCCTATCGGTGTTGAACCCTATCGGTGTTGAACCCTATCGGTGTTGAACCCTATCGGTGCTGAACCCTATCGGTGCTGAACCCTATCAGTGCTGAACTCTAGTACAGGTATTAACTGATCCTAAAGTCCATCAACCACACTTCAGCACTACAGTCATTCTAGTCCAACACTACACTAGAGTTAAATATTCCGTATTCATGTTCAACTACAGACTAATACTACAGACAATGTCAGTACTGCACTACAGTCTGAAACTACAGTCAGAATATGACTAATTCTAATGCTACCCAGTATACTGTATTGCTAAAGTTTAATATCAGTATGTCACTGCAGTATAATAAAGAGGGAATTCCTGCAGTCTGTGTTTCTCAAATACAATAATCATAGAGAAATGTGTCACTAATGCAGTAAATAATAATAATAATGATAATAATATTTTATATATTTATATATATATTAGTGCTGTCAATTCCAGGTGCCGCAGTTAAAAGTCCTCACCAGGATTTTGCTCAGGCTTCCTGGATTGTGTTGATTCCACTAATTTTACCTGGATTTAGAATCCAGGTAAAGATTAGATTAGAATTAGAAAGATCTAGAATTAGATTAGATTAGAAAATCTAGCAAGCTTGAGCAAAATCCTGGTGAGGACTTTTAATCGCGGCACCTGGAATTGACAGCACTAATATATATATATATATATATTATTATATATATATATATATATATATATATATATATATATATATATATATATATATATATATATATATATATATATATATATATATAGTAGAAAACTGGATTGCACCAGTTGCACCGGTATTGTATTTCATAATAGTTGTAATAATTCAGATTAATTGTAGCCATAAAAGTTGCCACCAATTTTACTGTCAACATTGTATAACAATTATATCAACATTATCACCAATATAAAGCCAGTATAAGTCTACTATCAATGTTGCAGTTTTATACTACAATCAATCTATTCAAAATATGTAGTCAATAAAACGACAGACAACAATAAACCACAAACACTCTGCTTTGATTGTCAGTAAAGGTGAAGCTCTGTACTGTGGTATAATATTGTTGTCTATTTTAACATTACACTGTATGTATCACTAACTCTTGCAGTTTAACCCTAAACCATATATACAACAAACACTGTAGTTAGGGTTTCACTATTACATTAGTCAACATGACTGAATTACACAGTTCATGTTCAAATCTGACACACACACAGATGAGCTTTTTGTTATGGATACATCAGGAATCCACTAACCTCAGCAGGACACTGCCAAATACACACATACAAACATAGTTTGGAAATAAAAATATGTTATTGAAAGCCTTCACTCAACATTTATTGAGTAATGTCCTGAAAGTGGCCTGTCTGATCACTACACTCCTAAATATTACTAGCATGCTGATTTTGAAACCTGTGCATTGTTGAAGCAGGCCTACTTGAGCACATTTCACATCTGCTTGGGTGGTGAAAGACCACCTCACTTGAGTCTAAACCAGAATTGGCTCAATTTGAAGGAAGATTAAAAATATTTTCAGTCATGGGAGATTCCAGCAGAGATTCCTGGAGATTGACAGGGGTGGAGAGGAGAACCAGAGAGCTTTCAGCTGTCAATCATCCAGTGATCCCGCCCAGGTGCTGGCATGCTTCACATGTCACACTGTCCACCAACTGTAGTCACTGCCAGTGAGGCATATCGCATAGACCGCACCCATCCACCCCGCAACCCCACCCCACCACCAGTGCCAGACAGCCTGACGCACACACACACACACACACACACACACACACACACACGTGAGAGCATGTGCGCACACACATAAACGCGCACACACCCACAGAGCTCACCGTGCACTGTAAATATTTACTAATTTCTTCCCCTTAGCAAATACCTTGTGGACTACCAGGCGGTCCAGAGGACACCGCGGTACAGGTTGAATGTTTATAGCTGTGACCTTGTGTTGGGATACCTCTTGGGTTAAATTGGGTAATGGTCAAGATCTCAACCATCACTCCCTCTTCCATTAAACAACAGATGATATACTGCAATGATTTTGGTGTATGGGTAACGTGTTGATGTGGTTTCAAAATAGAAGTGACTATGACCATGACTAATTAATGTAAATAAGTAATGTAACTTTTAAGTCCTTGTACAATAATTTGATTTGTACAAATTAATTTGATTGGTTCACTGCTCCTGTATTTTAGCTCATTGCAGTGGAGGAAATGGTTCGAGATGTGATGTCCTTTGAAAGCAGCTATGTAAGAATATGGTACAGGTGTGGTCATATCAGTGCAGAAGTCTCGTTAGTGGACCCAGACTGGCTGTAGAACGGCCAAGACGTCAGTCCAGCGGTGAGACGAGACAGATGGCACGTCCAGACAAACGTCAGACTTCAGCGCTTCAACTTCATATTCACCTCTCTAGATTCATGAGCTGGCATGTGAATGATGGGAAACAGGTTAGTCCAGGGTCAAAGGTGAAAGGTGATCAGAATAAATCCACTTAAATGTATTATTATATATAAATCTGAAGAATATTCCAGGTAAGTAACTGCAGTATACTTATGATACGCAAGATGCATTGAGATATTAAAAACTGAAGTGCACAAAGTCTGGCCATAAACCAGACGTGAAATACACGTGTGAGATAAATGTGTTAAACATACTTCACTACAATATATATATTAAAAGTTTTTGGAATTAAAGTCTTTTGCTGTTCACTATATGAAGCTCCTACATTTGACTCAGCTAGGAAAGGGTTTTGAATTCAGATATGCAGTCAGTCCATAAAACCATGTGTATTTTCAATTTCAGGAAAAGCTTGTTTTTTTAATTTGTTTTTTTGATGCTGAACTGCATTTAAATGTAAACATTTTATTTAGGAAAAGGACAAGATCTTATGTATCTGTTACATCTGAATGAAAAGTCTGCATTTAAACATAATACGGAATTTATCAGGTTATGACACAAATTGAGGGTTTGTGAACGGAACATGGTGAGCAAGACAGATTAGAAAGAGCAAAAGAGAAGAAAGGAGAGAGGAGGAAAGAGCTAGTGAGTGAGAGAGAGAAAGAAAGGGGGGAAGGGGGGTGACTCAGGAAAGTGACCCCCAGGAACAGCGTGTAAGAACGGGATGTTCATCACAATGACTCTTCCTCCTAATTACTTTGTGCCATTCTGCGGTTGTTGTAGCACCTTTCACACAGTACAAGCAGCAGGCGAGTTGCACAGAGCACTGTTGTTTTTGGACTTACTGGCCCTTTAAACATCTGGGAGTTGTTTAAAGTCTTTGTGTCATTGTGTCAGTCTCCACAGTGTCAGACTGTGGTTTGGTGCAATCCGAATTCCATCCATGAGTAATAACATGACATCCCTGTTTACCTTTATCAAGATCTTCAGTGTTGTCCAAAAATTTCTTCCTGTGACTTCTGAAGGTTGGTCTGTATTAAAGCCAGTCATCCAGACCACAGAACGATCTAGATCACAGAATGATCCAGACCACATAGCAATATAGACCACAGAATGATCCAGACCACAGAATGGCTGCAGGCCAGACAGACAGCTCAGGGTCAGACACACATCACAACGAGGGGGATGTCAGGTGGACTCAGGGACTGCCCTCAGGGAAGATTGTGTGTGTGTGTGTGTGTGTGTGTGTGTGTGCGCGTCTGTGTTGCTACATGCCCTCTCTCTCTGTTCCCACATATTTCCTCTATTGAGCGGAGCTGTCTAAGCTCTCAACACCACACACAGGCGCCTAATACCCCGGCTTTCAGTTCCGCTGAAAAGAGCCAGCGACTGCACATGACAAATGAGGCAGTAAGACGGGTCAGACTACAGCGAGTTCAGGTGTGCTAGCATGGCTGTGTGTGTGTGCATGTGTGTGTGAGTGAAGGAGTGAGAGGGAATGTATGTGGTTTTAGGTGTGTATCCATATGAGTGGAACACAGAGACCACACTGAGTGAGTGTGTGTGTGTGTGTGTGTGTGTGCGTGTGTGTGTGAAGGAGTGTGAAAGGGAATGTATGTGGTTTAAGGTGTGTATCCATATGAGTGAAACACAGAGACCACACTGAGTGTGTGAGTGAGCGAGTGTGTGTGTGTGAAGAAGTGTGAAAGGGAACATACGTGGTTTAAGGTGTGTATCCATATGAGTGCAACACAGACCACAAAGTGTGTGTGTGTGTGTGTGTGTATCTTTAATAACAAAGTGAGAAAATCTACTACACAACAGCTATGAGAGAAAGCAGAAAGTCTTTTATGTAATGAGTTGCTGTGATAATAAAGGAGAAGTAAACCAGGAGCTCTCAGAAGGAAGAGGAGGAAGGAGACGCCAAGGATCCACTAAAATGGCAGAGAGACGTCCCGCGTGTGTCTGTCAGCCCAACCTGTCTGTCTCTCCACAACTCGCCCAGTCTGGCACAGAGCCAGAAGAGGAAAACGAAAACGTCCATCCTGTTCTTCTCTGGTGTGTGTGTGTGTGTGTGTGTGTGTGTGTGTGTGTGTCCTCCTGCAGCTCCAAAATATGGGAATTATTCAGGAATCTGATGGAACCTGGAGTGAGGGAAAGACGGAAGGAGGCGATGGAGGAGATGGAGGAGATGTGTGTGGTGGGGTCGGCTCTGATACTCTATATACGTTCTATATGATACTTTGATGTGAGGTCATACCAAAATATATACAATAAAAATTAAGTAATTCAATACATTATCTAATAAACTAATGTGGAGCATCAAAACAACCTTCATTTTAATGTTCCACTGTGTGCATAGTGTCCACCAACACATCTTGCTACCAGTAACTGTCATCTGTCATTTTCCTGTGTGCTCTCTCTCTTTGTTCTCTCCTCATCTCCTCTTTCCTTCTCTCCTCCCTTCCACTCTCTTTCTCCCTCTCTCTCTCTCCCTTTCATTTTTTCCTATGAGTTATTGATTGAGATATATAAATATTACTTTTTAAATATAATATATTCTGACACATATTATATATGTGTGCGTGTGTGTGTGTATTTGTGTGTGTGTTGTCTCTTTAGTTGTGAGTTCATGAGTGAATGGTGTAAAGTGAGTCAGCTAGAGTAACACACACACACACACACACACACCAGGCAAATCACCCCAGCAAGGCACCATTTGTTGTGCAAATAATACATTAGTATATTCAAACTCATCCACACACACACACACACAGATGATATGTTTGACAGCTGCACATATATACACACATACACACACATACATAACTTGTGTTTTTGCCACTCATTGCTAGGAAGAACTGTTTACGTGTAAGTGTGAGTGATATGCTGGCTGAATTAGGTGTGTCTGAGAGTGATGACCTGGCTAGATGGGTGGGGGGGTGAGTGATGACTGGTATAGATGTGTGTGTGTGTGTGTGTGTGAGAGAGAGAGAGAGAGAGAGAGAGTGTGCATGCATGCATGCACAGATCTGTGAGGTATTCAGGACAGCTCCACCATCCCCTCCCACACAAGCTGCAATGTTTGACCTGTTTCTGCTCCATGTCAGAGGCTGCACTGGTCCTAATCACCTTTACACACAGCCTCGAACACACCCTTGTACATACATACACTCAGACTCTCTATTGCTCTCTCTCTCTCGCTCTCTCTCTTTTACACACACACACACACACACACACCTGTTCAACTGCTCACAAATATCTAATCAAACAATCACATGACTGCACATGGTGAAGACCTGCTAAAGTTCAAACTGAGCATCAACCTGAGGAAGAAAGGAGATTTCAGTGTCTGTGAACACGGCGTGGTCGTTGGTGCTAGACAGGCTGCTCTGAGGATTTCAGTGATCTTGTGGGAATTTCACACACAACCATCTGTAGGGTTTACAGCGAATGGTCCTAAAAAGACAACATAGTTAGCAGCAGTTCCCAGAAATGACTTGCTAATGCCAGAGATCAGAGGAGAACGGCCAGACTGGTTTGAGCTTATAGAAAGGCAACCGAGGTATGCAGAAGAGCATCTCTGAAGCAGAAACAGCAGTGGAAGAACAGGAAGACCACAGCAGGTGCCACTCCTGTCAGCTAAAATATTGCTGGGTCTAGAGTGGAATGGGAGATCCAGATCCCGATCCAGTAGATCACCTTTGAGATGTGGTGGAATGTGAGATTCACATCATGGATGTACAGCCAACAAATCTCCAGCACCTGTGTGATGTCATCATGTAAATATGGGCCAGAATCTCTGGGGAATGTTAATATGTTTCCAGGTTGAACCTTTGAGACCAAGAACTAAGGCAGTTCTGAAGGCAAAAGAGGGTCCAAACCTGTACTAACAAAGTGGACCTAATAAAGTGGCCATGCATGTATGGATGGATGTATGTGTACAAGGTGGACCTAATAAAGTGGCCAATGAGAGTATATCTGACAGCTTATCTGACAGAAGGTCTGACGAATTGGATGAATATATTTAGAAGGGCCAAGCCTTGAACATACCCTCTCTCTTTCTTTCTCTCTCTCACACACACACACACACACACACACACACACACACTCACAACCGCACACATGCAGTATATATCTGCATACATAGAAACTGATATATAGGTGGTGAGACGTTCAAAATTGCACTGAAGTACACAGTCCAGGATGAGACGTCCAAAATTCAGAATTATCCAGGTAGACTGCCCCCAGTGATGGATTGCTTAGTCAGAACCTCAGATCTGAGGAGGATGATGAGGATGAGGAGGAACAGGAACCATCATGGGAGGATGAATCCCTGCACTGGATGTACCACCTGCAAATGGGAGTTCTTCATATGAAGAAATCTCACCAATGTCTGTAAAAGGCTGGATTGAAAGACAGCACAGAGGCACACGGTAACTAGATCTGAACACAAGATCAATAGAGGCTTGGAGGCCAGATACTGACTGTGCAAAGGTGCACCTAAGACAATCCAGCACTTAATAGCAGTGACATAGCAGTGATGGATAAACACCAGAAGAGGGCTGGAGTGATAGATGTAGTGATCCCAAGTGACTTCAATATCAGAAACAAGGAACAAGAGAGAAGAGAGCCGAGCTAGAAGAGTAGAGTTCTGTCTTAGGGACAGCTGAGATAGTATGTAGGACCGGGTAGAGGTCCCGAGCTGGAAATAATACATAATAAACGCCCCCGTCACAAAACACTCAGGCATATACATACGCTAGCATGACAGAACAACAGCTGTGGGGTTTAGTCACAATTCCCAACATTAGTTAAATGGGTTTCCTCACAGCATAAGGTTTTTCCTTCATCAGAATGCCCCACACACACACAATCAGAATGTACCACATGTAAAACAGGGGGTGAGTGCAGATGCTACTTTACTAAAGGCTATCTGACTAAAGACTGGCTCTACTAAAGGCTATCAGATTAAAGACTGGATCGACTAAATCCTATTAGACTAAAGACTGGCTCGACTAAAGGCTATCAGATTAAAGACTGGCTCTACTAAAGGCTATCAGATTAAAGACTGGATCGACTAAATCCTATCAGACTAAAGACTGGATCGACTAAATCCTATCAGACTAAAGACTGGATCGACTAAATCCTATCAGACTAAAGACTGGATCGACTAAAACCTATCAGACTAAAGACTGGATCGACTAAATCCTATCAGACTAAAGACTGGATCGACTAAATCCTATCAGACTAAAGACTGGATCGACTAAATCCTATCAGACTAAAGACTGGATCGACTAAATCCTATCAGACTAAAGACTGGATCGACTAAATCCTATCAGACTAAAGACTGGATGTTCTGCCACAGCGCCACTCGCCTTCTTGGTAAGATCACCCACAATACCTTGTACTAGAAGTTAAATGGCAATTGCAAGACATTCCAGACAGGAAATGCTTTTTAAAACAGATTTGTCAGTTTGTTCAGCACAGCTGCATGTCACGACCTTTACAGAGAGGAAGTGAAAGAATCACCCACAGTTACCCTTCCCAGTACGGCAGTTGGTATACGCTTTAAGAGCAGGAAATTAGCACAACACGAGAATCATAAAGACTCTGCTGTCAGTGATAAAGAAGCGACTCCAAGCCTGAGTGAAGGCCAGAGTGTGTGAGAGTGTGAACGCTTGCCTACATGCTGAGGCTTGCGATGACTCGGTGTGTGAAGAACAGGTAATCCCTCGATGGCAGTGATGGAGCACACTCAAATCCCACAGTAACAGATCTGCAGGGGCCTCATGCCAGCCAGCCCTCCACTCTGACTCACAGCACGACGTCCAGGAGAACGGGTCTGTGAGACAACGTCAGAGACGTCCAGGAGAACTGGTGTGTGAGACAATGTCAGAGACGTCCAGGAGAACGGGTCTGTGAGACAACGTCAGTGACGTCCAGGAGAACGGGTCTGTGAGACAACGTCAGAGACGTCCAGGAGAACTGGTGTGTGAGACAACGTCAGAGATGTCCAGGAGAACGGGTCTGTGAGACAATATCAATATCCCACCTCTTGACCAGGTGCTGTGGCCATTCTTCGGTCCCAACTTTGTTTCAGTGTCCTGTTTGACAACCCTTGAACCTCTGAATGCCCTCTGTGCACCTGCACAGATCCTGACCTCCAGAAAGGAGGCAGCAGACTATGGGGGTAAACCCACACCACACACTGGTCCCAGATGAGGTAACCACACACCACACATTAGTCAATGAGAAAGTAACACCACACACTGGTCACAGGTGAGGTAACCACACACCACACATTAGTCAAAGAGAAAGTAACACCCCACACTGGTCACAGGTGAGGTAACCACACACCACACATTAGTCCGAGAAGGTAACACCACACCACACACTGGTCACAGATGAGGTAATCACACACCACACATTAGTCAGAGAAGGTAACACCACAACACACACTGGTCACAGATGAGGAAACACCACAACCACACACTGGTCACAGATGAGGTAACACCACAACCACACACTGGTCACAGATGAGGTAACACCACACCACACACTGGTCACAGATGAGGTAACACCACACCACACACTGGTCACAGAGAAAGTAACACCACACCACACACTGGTCACAGATGAGGTAACACCACACCACACACTGGTCACAGATGAGGTAACACCACACCACACACTGGTCACAGATTCAGACTAGTCTTTTAATTCACTGCTATAGCTGCCTTTGGTGCTTCAAAACCCAGTGTGCCGATTAAATATTACCTAGTCAAGTGGAATACATTCACTGGAACCAGATTTTATTAACCTGAAGTTATTGGTAGTGTATTACCTGTCAGACCTAAATGTCATCAGGTTAAATGTAGTATTAACCTTTCACAAACATATTTGTTCAGTTAACTTGAACATGAAATCCTGACAACACTTTTAACAAATCTGGAGTCAATGAAAGACAGCGCATTGACTGACAGCCACAGAAAACAGAGAAGTATGACAAACTCTCAGTTTGCGCATGAACACTAATGCGATAATTCCAGAAGATATTGGAAATCCTAACAATGTAGGACGAATAGCATAGACGAATGTCGGAAGAATGTGTTCAAACCTGTAATTTGTTGGGTCACTGGATTCTGTTAAACTCAGTGGGCCGGTTTTATACACCCAGTTTGAAGTTGGGAGTGGTCTACATCAATCAGCGGCTATTCGACACTTGATTAACCCTTTTCCGTACACGCTTTTATATCTGCTAATAAAAAACAGATCATAAAATCTTTTAGTAACAGTCTCTTGGTGCCGAGCTGTGAAACCAGTTCCCGCAGTCTCATCCAGACAGCAGCCGCAGGCTCTCCCGCGAGCTGCGCTTCCTGTCAGAGACGGAAAAGACGAGTGTATCTTAATGAAGGAGAAACAACACGGACACAAGCGGAGCCTTCACGTGTGACTAAGCTGAACACCCCATTCATATGCAGGCAGCGAGAAAGTCCGCGTTAGCGGCGGAGCCAGGGGGAGAGGATTCGTCGGGACACCGGCAGACAACACACGAGCAATGCACTGAGACGCATCGTAAACCACACGGAACCGGACTAGTGAACTCATTTCAAAGCTGCACGAAACTTTCATCTCCACGCTTGTCTGACAAAGTTTTATAGTGGAGGGGATGCGTTCATGTGTAAACGCGAGAAACAGCTGCGTTAAATCACCCTAATGGGATCTCCAGTCAACTAGGACTAATTAATCAATAAAAATGTCACAAGTGCTTTCTTTATTTAGGCGGAATATCTAGTAAACGCCCATCACGTTTAAACAAGTTTAAACAGGTTGAAACATTCCAAAATATATTCAGATAGCATTTACATTAATACTATTTTAAAGCCAAGAAGACTGATTCCTTGTATTAAAAACTGGTATGAAATGGTTGGTTCGGTTGGTCGTTTTAAGCATGCCTATTTCATAATTGTAAATGTGTGAATTGTGTATTTCATTAGATTTTTAAAAATAGATCATATCTGAGTAACTATATAGTAGTATGACGTATAATGTGAGCTATATAGCTATAGGGGGAGACACATTTTGCTTCAGCACCTGTAACTCCCTGAATTTTAGAGCTAGAGTTATCAAACTTTTATACAAAGTACACCCATTTGTTTACTACAAATGGCACCAATTCAAAACTCGAAATTCGAATATCACAGCCCTCGTGAGGTGATGTCAAATGATGTCAAAGGAACAAACCTGGTGTTCCTTTGTTACAACCTACCCCACTACCAGGGTAGGTTCATGCGGGAGTAAGTTGTAACAATAGACAAAAGAAGCAAAAACAGAGGCCACACCATGCAATATGCTTCAAAAAGAGGTTTTTGAAATAAAATAATAAAATAACAATCCAGAACAAACTCTCTCTCTGTGACTGACCACAACTCATATCCACTTTCTGTTTTACTCAGGAGTGTGTGTGTGTGTGTGTGTGTGTGTGTGTGTGTGTGTGTGTGTGTATTTACGTGTGTGCTTAATGAACACTCTTAATACAATGTACCTGTAGGTAGAACATGTAGATAATAATATTACAATGTCAAATAATAAACAATGTCAATGTTTGTGTGCGTGCGTGCGCGTGCGTGCGTGTGTGTGAGTGTGAGTGTGTGTGTTACATGGCAGATACTATGTGCCTTCACAATTGATCTGACTGACTTGTCCTTCATTGTGACCTCATCAGATGCTTTTAAAAAAACATTTAGTCGCATCTCTGTCAGTCTTTCTTTTCCACTGCCTAAACATTCTGTAAAATTATTAAAATCAAGAAATCTTTCTTTGTTGTATGTAAGGTGATGGTTGTAATACTTTTTAAAGCTGTTACAACCCACCCTACCCCTGTCAGCCATTGCTGTATTAGCAAGGGGATTTAAAATTAACAGGGGGAAATGCATCACAATTTACCTGAGAAACTACAGTTTAATGTAATATAATTCATATGGTTTTATCTGCAGTAGTATACGTACTAAACAAAATATAGTCTTGATTCAGAAATTTACTTTCACACCTCAAAATCAGTTTTTTCTCTATGGAATCTGCATGCGTGTGTTTACAGCCTTGATATTCACCATGTGGGATCAGGGAGGAATTGGGTAAATACTGGAAAGATCATATGACTCCTATCTCATCCGTGATGGGTGGAACTGATGGTATTACAACTCTCCTCATGTTACAACCATACCCGGTCTCCCCTACATACGGTCTAGGAAGAAATATATATATATATATATATTCGCAATAGTCTAAATAATCTAATAATAAAAAGGAACATTATTTTTAGAATGGAAATGAGGCTTAATTCAACAAATCCGCTGCTCTCTTTTCCCAACCACTGAAGTCAACCCTGCGCGTGCTCTCCAGGCCCGCGCGGATACCTCTGCTGCGGTGGGCTGCATCGGCGTACACAGGTGGCTGCCCCGTGAAGGAGCGCTGTGAGTGAACGTTAGCCGAGGGCGACATCACACTACTTCAGTTATGTAAACCGAGCAGGGCCGAGAATCAGTCAACCGGCACCGGGAGTTTGCATTGTCACTGAGGGAGCTCGAGTGAAATGCAAACGCCATACTTTTTGCACGCACGCACACAGACACGCACTCCACACACAAACACCACTTATAAAGAACCGAAAAACTTAAACAAAGTAGGAAAACAAACTATTCTCAGGCGCACAGTAACAATGAAGCACAAAGTATTCAGGCACTTAACTAGTGTAAACACCCCCTGCCTCAGGCCTCCACAGGGGCTCCGACGAAGATAAAACAACAGTTATTGCTGTAGTAAACAAATTTCAAGGAAAGAAAGAAAACATAGGTTTTTATTATAAGAAAACTCATCAGTTTGTGCTCCACAGTAACGTAATATTCACTTAATATCTTCTGAATATCAATATCGTTCTTTAGCTTATATCAAATGTACAATTATTCTGAAAACAACACTAATACACAATTTTCCACAAAATGAAAATTAAAATGCTATATTTTGAATTCTGGGACTCTAGGGACTGTCGATTCTTGTATGTTTCAAGCAGACACTGAGGCCCAACAAACAAACATTGTGTGTGTGTGTGTGTGTGTGTGTGTGTGTGTGTGTGTGTGTGTGTGTGTGTGTGTGTGTGTGTGTGTGTGTGTGTGTGTGTGTGTGTATTTGAGGCAGTAACGGAGATATTAAAGCTGGAGGAAGGGTACCTTGGGGTACTTTTCCATAAGCTGGAAGGTCGTACTAAGTGGAAGTATTAATTCTCTACGTATGTGTGTGTGTGTGAGTAAAATGGCCAAAATGTGACCAAAATGTGACCAAATGGCTCGAAAGTCAAAGAGATGTCAAAACATGTCAGTGTCTTACAATTGTAAAGAGTGTTTGGAATGTACTTTAAAATCATGTCACATATCTTAAAAGCACTCATCCAAAATCTTAGTCACTGATCTTTACAGAAGTGTTAACATGGTGACTCCCACAGTGCCTGTGGGCCACCACTTCATATGAATGACTAATTTTCACAATAATCCTCTTTTAAATAGACACTAGTTTTACTGTCATTTACTGAAATTACCCATTTTACAGCCCAGGATTTAATGGCTACTACCTGCTGAATATATTTATATAAATATAACTGTATTAATCATGTTTTAAATCCTTACCTGACATGAAAGAAGAGCTAATTAAGGCATAATGTTCATACTGGCAGAAACCAAACATCTCTGTTATGAAAAGCAAAAACCCAGACACCATTTAATATCAAACACCTGGTTGTAATCTGGTCAAATGTACCACAACGCTTTTTGAAGAAGTAGGCAGTGATGGAATATGGGATTAAGTTGTTTGGCTCGTTGAAGATGGAAACAAAATTCATTATCACCTAAAAAAACACACACACATGCACTCACGCATGCACACACGCATGCACACTGCAGAGATCTGAAGACACATTTGTCACTCTTCATTTCCACAGGGTGGAGATTGCTGTACCATTCTAGCCTCTCTGATATAATCCTCAACCACAGCCCAAAACAAAAGCAAGACAGCCCAAAGCCCTTGGCCAATATATCAAAATGTCAGCATAAGAGGTGGACTGCTGCCAGGACGTGACGGAGATGAATTAGCAGCTTTACATTACACCGAATAACTGAGAAATTAGTGAACTTAGCCATCAAGCATGAGAGGTAGACTACAGTAGGGACGTGCCTCATATGAACCAACTGAACAGTCAGCAGCACTGCTGGCTTTAGTACTGCAGGCATGAAGTTCACACTAGGCTGGTCATGCTGGGTCACTGTGGGGGGGGCGAGCAGGCCCACTCTTCATCACAGCTCATGCCATCCACACACTACTCAGCATGCAGCAAAGTGAAATTAACGCTTCTGTTTCTTGACATTAAGAGTCACGGCAAAAACGTCAAGCTTAATTCAGTGCACAGAAAATAAACAGGAGACACAGTTGACAAATTTCAGATATTATAATAGTATAATATATAGTATAATATAATAATAATGGAAGTCATATATAGTAACATCAGTGAAGAGAGAGGAAGATAAATGAGCTTGTGTTCATTTATTTGTTTATGACATTTGTTTGTCTCTATCTGTCTGGTTTGTTAACATATAGTAAAAGCCCAGAAGGTGACTGGTACTAATGTCTGTGAAAAATAGATTTTGTGGGTCCCTTTCTCTCTCTCTCTCTCTCTCTCTCACTCTCTCTCTCTCTCTCTCTCTCTCTCTCTCTCTCTCTCTCTCCTGGAGCCCTTTGCATGTCTTATGATAACACACCCTGGGTTTACATGATCACTCCATGGCTGACCCTGGTGTGTTTTTAAAGTGCAGCGTATTGGACCCAGTGCCTCCAAACCCGCCTCCAGAAGAGTAAACATGGCATGAGGATTGAAGGACTGACCTGTAGGCAGACATGGCCACTGACTCCAGACTAACCAAAGGAAATATCTACTGTTACAGAACAGCTCCCCTACTGCTTCAGTCCGCCGAGAAAATGGAATAAATCAGTGTTTCAAAATATAAATACAGTATAAGGTCATATATTTTCATATTTAGGATTGTACTGTACAGTCCACCTGAGATTTAGTTCTGAGAAATGAACACAGACTTTAGACATAAGGGAAATTTGCAAGAAAAACATTATGAGCATAGAGGAGCTTTAGCAGATGAGATAGATTTAGAAGATGAAGGAAAAGTGTCAGTCTTAGAGTAGCAGAGGTGTAAGAGGTTCTGGGTGTAGCAGAGGTGTAAGAGGTTCTGGGTGTAGCAGAGGTGTAAGGGTCTCTGGGTGTAGCAGAGGTGTAAGACGCTCTGGGTGTAGCAGAGGTGTAAGGGTCTCTGGGTGTAGCAGAGGTGTAAGAGGCTCTGGGTGTAGCAGATGTGTAAGAGGCTCTGCGTGTACCAGAGGTGTAAGAGGCTCTGCGTGTAGCAGAGGTGTAAGGGTCTCTGGGTGTAGCAGAGGTGTAAGGGTCTCTGGGTGTAGCAGAGGTGTAAGAGGCTCTGGGTGTAGCAGAGGTGTAAGGGTCTCTGGGTGTAGCAGAGGTGTAAGGGTCTCTGGGTGTAGCACTATGGAGATGCTTCTTGCACCCGCCCATCATCAGAAACTCAGCTGTCAGTTGGGAATTATTCTCAAACAGTTGGAATAATTGCCATCGGAGAGAAGGATTACCGGCCTGCCAGAGGAATGGGTCAGCTGTCCTGGATGAGTCTCTGAGATGGGTTTTCTGTCAAGTCTTGTGCCTTGGGTGCATCTCCCACAGCGGGGGGCAGAGGCTATCATCAAAGCCCAGCAGCCCCCCCCCCAACACACACACACACACACACACACACACACACACACAAGCCCCTCCATTACATCCCTGCTCCTTCACGAGGGGTTCTGAGTGTTTACACACGACCCTGCCAGCTCTGTCTGCTGAGCAGGACCTCTAAGCAGGGTGATTAGAGTCTCACCAATGTAAACATCTCCCTCTGAGCTCCACACCAGGACAAGATCTACGCCTGACTGGAGACCAGGCAATGGAAGGGATGCTCTCCTTTCTGAGAAATGTTTCTATTCTGGTGAATGGGATTCTTACCATGGAGAAACACTACATAATAAAGTTTTCATCCTTAAATTTATTACAACTTCTATCATTTTTAACTTCATTTTAACAGTGAAGACTCATATACAAAATTATTGGCACATTCATTGTTTTCCCATCTCCACCTCCTTCTTCACCCCAAAGAAAATCTAAAATGTATCATTTGCATGCTGTTAAAACAGAGGTGTGTGCAAGGTCCAGGCTGCTTTCACACATTTGCATCTTTTCACACAGCTGCCACCACGAGACACAACACCACTAAACCAAAGTAAAGCAGACAAACCTGTCGGGATTTTACCTTACCACTAAACAGGGCCATTAGTGTTACCAGATGTTCACATCAAACACCAAAAAACCTTGTTGTGTTTTTGAGAAAAAATAAACCTCATTGCCCACATTATAGCGGTGAAGGAACAAGCAATATCAGCACAGTTCAGCTGTATCACATTACAAACATTACAAGAGAAAAACGCTCAAGTTAAACAATGTTTTGTCAGTTTAAATAACATCCCATTTGGACAAAATCAGTATGGATTTATCACTGTCACCTCATATCACTTAACACTGTCAACAAATATAACAAATTAAAGAATAAAGACTTTTTATAAATAAAGACAGATTTTATTAGGATAGTGTAAATATCCTGGAATTTTAATAGGAAAAATCAGAAACTGTATTAATGACAAAAGAAGGTATCAGTTTGGATTTAAAGTGTCTTAAGGCTGACATGTCATAACATGAAGCAGCACGGCTTGTCTTCCTGTCAGAAGCCCACTACAGAACCAAAGAAAGAGAAAGGCCCTGTCTCCACATCGCAGTGGTTCTCCAAACACTACCTGCCTAAATAATGTGTCTGCGTGAGAGCTCACAATTGCAGGCTAGAGTGTCAGATCTACACAGCACAATAACAAACAGCTGTAGGAAGGTAATAGGGGAAATGTTACTGATGAGCCACAGAGAGTTTCTTTCACGGATTCATCTGAATACTTTATATACTCAACACTCTATAGTCAATACGCTATTCTAAATACTTTATACTCAATACTTATACTCTATATTCTATACTCAACACTCTATACTCAATGCACAATACTCAATATGCTATACTCTATTCTAAATACTCTATACTCATTACTTTATTCTCTATATTCTATTCTCAACACTATTCTCAATGCACAATACTCAATATGCTATACTCTATTCTCAATTCTCTGTACTCAATACTCAATACTCAGTACGCTACGCTCTATGCTAAATACTCTATACTCAATGCTCTATAAGGCTCTTCTTCTTTGCATGGCCCCACAGCTCATGTCTAAAGACAAGAGCAAGAAACATGTCTGCACTGGCACAGTGCAGAACGCTGACTAAGCTTTAGAATTTCAGCCATTTAGAAATACATGAAAATGCTGAGCAGAATCGCTTGATTCGTCCTGCAGTTCTACCAGGCAACTTTGTAGTGTCTGTATGGAGAATCCGTAAAGTCCAGAGCGAGGTGTTCCTCTGCTGGGTCACATGATCAGCTCTGTGGGGAGGCGGGGCGGAATGCTCGTCAGGTGCTTCACTGTGCAGGTAACACATTCTGTCACTCACTGCAGCTCATTATTCAGCTCTCAACGCCAAGTGGAGTCTCTGCCTCGGGAAAAATGCTGTTTACATGATTACTTTAAGATCACAGAATCACTTGGAAGAGACCGGATGTGATAGACGTCCAGAGGAATGGACTTATTTTGACAGAGAATCGTAAGTTCAGCACCATGGCAGCTTGGTGTGATTTATTAAAACATTTGCTGGCACACACCACTTGCTGCTCCTGATCAGTACAAGGTGAAACTGAATTTTACTAGCGTCACATTTGCCAAACGAGCTCAGAATATTTGATGTCAGACACACCTGCGTGATTTGTTAGGCTGCAGCAAATTTTAGAGCAACAGAAAAATGCCTGTGGTTAAGGTGGAGAAGGAGTCTCCGTCCGAGACGACCGCCCCGGCGGTGGAGTCTAACATGGGAGACCCACAACGTGGGCGTCGCAGGAAGAGACCCCTGCAGAGGGGCAAACCCCCATACAGCTACATCGCTCTCATCTCCATGGCAATTGCAAGCTCCCCCGAGCGCAAGCTCACCCTGGGTGGCATATACAAGTTCATCACGGAGAGGTTCCCTTTCTATCGGGACAACTCGAAGAAGTGGCAGAACTCCATCCGGCACAACCTCACACTGAACGACTGCTTCATCAAGATCCCCAGAGAGCCGGGCCGGCCAGGGAAGGGGAATTACTGGGCCCTGGACCCAAACGCAGAGGACATGTTTGAGAGTGGGAGCTTCCTGAGACGCCGCAAACGCTTCAAGCGCTGCGACTACACCACCTACTCCTCCTACGTCCACGACACGCCCGTCTTCTCGCCCGTCCAGATCGCCTGCCCTGCCTACGCGGGCTCCGTCTACCCCGGCATGGCGGTGAGCCCCCCGTATGGGACGCAGCTGTCCTCGCCCTACTGCGCCCCGTCCTCGCCCGGTTTCGGCTCCACCCAGTCACGCGTGTTCAGCATTAACACGCTGATCGGCTCCCACAGCAGTCTGGGTCCGAGTGCGGAGGCGACAGGGCCGCAGGGCGGCCGCACCTTCAGCGCCGACGGAGGCTCCTGCCGGTTGGGGGGATCGGGCTTCCAGACGCAGCCCTGCGGTGCCGCCACAGTGCTTTCCCGCCGCTCCGGATCCTTGGGCCATGCCACCTTTGCCTATCCGAGTCCCGGGACCCACGCGTACGCCCAAGCCCAGGGGGGCTACCCTCAGAGCGCCGGCGGCCAGGGCTACAGCCCGACCGGCCGGCTAGGGGTCACCGCCTCACCCCCAATGGCTGGGGACGCACTGGGGGATCCGTACGGCAGGGCGTCCCCGGGACATCTAGGCTCTTTTGCCCAGTACAATAACAGCTGCCCGACGAGCACCTCCGCTGGCTATCTGCTACACCCCTCCTACTCCTCCGGGATGGACAGGTTTGTGTCTGCCATCTGAAATCCCACTGAACTACCAAAAACTGCTGCTGCCTGCAACAATACTGGGTTTAGAAAATTATTTGAAGACATTTTCCAGAATGTTTCTTCTTGTCTAATGATGTCTAATTGCTGTTTTAAATGACTGTTCTTGAGGTGAAATTGTTTTGGTTTTTTTTTACTTGAGGTGAGCCACAACATGAGCTTTCATGTTTCTGATTCACTTAAGCACCACCAGAGTTGAGTCTCTCACCCACAAACTCCCTTTATCCCCATCGTATTTGTTGAACGTCTAAAGAGAGAGCATGTGTTAAGTGCATGTTGTTCAGGTTGGTGAGATATTTACTACAGGCTGTTTGAAGGTCTCTGTTTTTCATCATCATCTGACCCATGTGAAATTTGCTCAGGTGTGTTTCTGTACAGTTTTTTAATTAAGTTGCTTTCTGACAAAGAAACCAAACAAGATTAATGAACAAATTCTTGGTGAGTTAGACATCTCGTCTTGAAGACTCAGCGGAATAAAATGTTGGTGTTGCGTAAAATTCAAAGCGGTTTAACGGTGATGTTGACCGCAATCTTCAGAAATTTCCATAATAATAATATATTCTCAACTAAAAATGTAAAAAGTTCCAAAATCCAAATGCGTTCCAAAGCAAAGTTTCAAACGTTTTTTAAGGGCATTTAGGGTTTTTCTGACACATACACAATGTTTGTTCTTTTATTTTCAAGGGTGATAGATCATAAATTGCAAAACGGAAAAACGTTGGATAGAAGAAAATGTTCATAATGTTCCTGAGGCAGATTCCTGTACATTTACTGAACATATAGTGCAGCGTTTCAGTTAAGCATCTACAGATGGAGAAACATGATCATCAACCCGGCCTCACCTGTCAGAGCTGTACATCCAAGTCCTAGATTAGGCTCCCCTGTGTTAAACATCTCAATCATAAAACATAAAAACCCTGGATCATCTGTTCAATACATAATTCCCTTACTGAGAATTACTTAAACCTGGTACATACTTCTTAGAAATATCAGCAGTGAGTCAGTATTATTAGTGAATGTCTTACTTGCTGTTAAGTGACAAGCCCCAAATTAGGTGAAGGGGGTGTGGAGGTGGTGGCGTAGATAGTGAGATAGACAGATAACTAGAAAGACAGACAGATATCATTTCAATTGGCTTAATGCTTTACCAGGAAGCATTTGCAACAACCGTTTTATTCCTATCACTTTTCTTTTCTTTTATTTTCAATTAAGTTTGCATTTATCACATTTAATTGTCACACAAAAATTAAAAAGGGGGCATTCCTCAGTTCTGACCAGTTAGTCCAAACACATGGGAAACGCACTTCTGTGTTGGTCAAAGATGGTTAATAAACAAACGCCTTGTGTCTTTTTAACCCAACCTGAGAGACGGTTTGTACGTGCCAGTTGCAGATGGTAATACAACACCCAGAGGAGAAGCACTTAAGTCCTCAGGAACGGAGGTGGACTGCCGCACACAGAAGTCGAGCAGACGGCTGGGTGTTGCTCCTGCTGCCGGTGGAGAAGTGAGATTACAGCTGTTCACCTGCGCCAGACTGCTGCAGGCTGGGACACGGAGTGCCCAACGGTGCTGTGATGTATTACAGCAAACTCAATCTCCGAGGAGCAGCCTCCGGGGGAACGAGCCTAGCGAGGTCTTTCCACATTCATCCATCAGCTAATAGAGCGACTCACCGTGCGCGCTCGACACGCTCACATGTTCGTGCAAGGAGCAATCCCGTCTCGCACGCTTGTTAACCAGGGCTTGGGGAAACCCAGAAAATATGCACACAATCGAGCAGAACAGACACACTCCAGTGCATTACATACAGAAAACACACACGCAGTTCGAAATACACACCCCAATGCAATCTTTGAAAGAGCTGACAACTTAAACTGTCAAAACCACAACAAAAACACTTCAGTGTACATTAGTTGTATATTACTTGTACATTAGTGGAATATTCTTAAAGTGCAAATAAAACCCCAAACTCAGTGTCTTTAAAAAAAATCATGCCAGTCATCATCACCAGCCAATCCACAAACATGTAAACTGGCCAATTTTTCTGCTAGTTTTTTTTTTTTTGTTTGTGGGGGTTTTTTGGAGGTGGGGGGGTCCAACTTGACCCCTATTCTCAAAACATTGACACATTCATTTAGCTTCAACCAACTAGATTTTTATTGTAAATAAGTGTATACACAATAAACCTCTCGGTTAAATTTTTGTTTCAAACAAAAAAAAAAAAAAAACATTTTAAAAGTGCATATTACTGAGTCAACACAGCTAATTGTAAATAATCTGCAGTATACTAACAGATTACGGTCATCCAAGTTAATCCAAATACAGATTAAGCTCATCCAATGAAGTCCACTAGTTTCAGCAGCTCTGGGCTGTTCTTCACCACTTCAGGGATGGAAGACAGTGTCTAAAAGAGACAAAAACCATTATATATTGCACAGGATCAGTCACAGCAGCATCTGAATGAATGCGCACATATACACATGCGTGAGAGTCTGAATGCAGTGGCTGAAATCCACCCTTACTCCACCTTTCTCACAGTCTCAATCATGTCATCCAGCAGGTGGAGCTCACGTTCTAGTTTGCTCTGATTCATGGAATGTACCATTTGCTAGAGAGAACGAGAGAAAAAGAGAGCGAAAGAGATTAGATTAGTCATCTCATTAGTCAAAAACCCAAAATATAACAATCCCAATGTCTACAAAAGGTTGTGATGTACTCTGTGCATTTTCCAGAAAATAAATAGCTGGAGCTTTTCAAATGCACAAAAATTTTACTAAAAAATGTAAAAGTGCAAGTCAGAAGTAATGCGGGTCAATAATTAACAATAATAAATAGTTATTGTTAACAATAATAAATACATCAGGTAAAAACATCAGACCTGTTCATCAAGATATAAAAAGATCTATATCTTGTGGTACTGTAGCATCCAACAATGCTACATTTAGATTTATTAACACTTTTAGCTGAACACCTTTGGAGCATCAGAATGAAGGATGTTGTTTGCATTGTAAAGCTGTACTGGATGGTGGAGGACGGAGGTCTTACGTGTCTTTTGGCCCGCTCCAATAGTCTGGTCCTGGACTCCTCCACTTCTGTCAGGCTGACCTTAAGTTTTTCCACCTGTGGGCAAAGCAAAATACTGCAGAGCTGTTCATCCATTATGTTTATAGTTTATCCATCACCACTATAAGCATCTAAGCTAATGGTAATTTCTACTACTACTGAAACTACTACTACTACCATTACTACTAATACTGTTACAATTAGTTTCTATTACTGCTACTACTACAATTACTGTTACTGCCACTAATACTGTTACCATTACCATTACTACTGCTGTTACTACTACAACTACTTCAACCACCACTATTACTACTTCTATTACTGTTACTACTACCACCACCACCACCACCATTGTTACTACTATTACTACTAATACTACCATAACTTATAATCACTACTACCGTTACTACCACCAATACCACTGTTAGTAGTAGTTGTAACAATAGTAGTAGTAACAGTGGTAGTAGTTACTGTTACTACCTACTACTACAACTACTACTGTTTTCCTACTGTTAGTACTACTACATCTGTTGTTACTAGTAGGGATGCACCAAAATGTACATACATACAAACCAAACAAAAAGAAACACTTGGCCGTAGGCCGAATACTGTCTTTCACAGCGGTTCGTTCATTTTGCCACTATTAGACCTCTGTATATTTTTGTTTTGGTTAGAAAAAAGCAAAAAAAGACAACTGCAATTTAAAATTATTTATTGAACTATATACACTACCAGTCAAAAGTTTGGACACATCTACTGTTTAATTTTTATTATTTTCAACATAAAAAACAGGGAATATGCCGACCAATGAAAGAAAACCAATGAAAAGAAGGTGATGTAATCAGCTTCATGAAGCAGCACCTATGATGCTTTTCCATCCATCCTGAAGACATTCTCACATATGCAGAGTGAGGAACTAAAGTTCTGAAATAAAGCTGTTTGCTAAGAGTGCATAAAAAATTGTGTTGAGAATTAATTCATATATAACACCTTTCCCAAAATATCTTCATCTTATAAACAAATGTAAGTATAAAATATTACTACTCCTTGCTGATATTCCACCTCTTGATAATTAAGCAGAACAATGTCTGCCAACGTCTGTCCTCGGATCGTTCTCCAACATTTTTAAATACTTCCACAGACATTGTGTTAGCTGCAGTTACAAAGTGCCTCACTTCACAACTGGGTTTTTATCGTGTTGTAGTAAAATTGGGGTTTGCGGTTCTTTTAAGTAATTTTTGGTTGAATAATTTTGGCTGTCAAATATTCGGTGCATCCCTAGTTAGTGCCAGTTACATTAAATGTACAGTGTGATGATATCAGATGTGAACAAATGTAATTATTAAAATGATTCAGATGCTGCTCTGATGTTTCACCTACACAACCTCGAGTACCTCTTTGAGTAGGTGAATCCTGTCATCCAGTTGCTTTGTGCTGGCTGATGTTTGGTTGGCTGATCGCAGTAGCTCCTCCCTCAAAGCCTGTACCTCTACCTGGGACTGCTGCAGTGCACGGCGTAACTCCACCCCTTCACGCCGCAGCTCCTAGCAACACAATCACAAGGAATATATACATAAAAAATTACGAACATCGAACTAAACAAGCAAGGACACAGCTGTCCAAGACGTTTAGCAGCCCTGGGAAGGAGTGGAGTATGCAGATGGAATGATTTTGAATACACACACTGTAAAATTAACATTTCTTTTAAATTTAATATTAAGCAAGATACTTTAGATTTTATCTTTATAAAATATGCTTTCACGTGAGTCAATTCCATCAGTTATACATTTATTAGAATGCCTAAAATCTGTTGCTTGTAAAAAAGTTTGGTGGAGCGGCCTGCAGGCAGGTGTATGTCCTGATGTGCACCTGATCACGACGGTATCACCTCCACCTCCATTATAGCCAGGACCAACCCTGCTTAGTAGGGCTGTGGGGGGTGAGTGGTGGGGCCGTGTGTGGGTTTGTGAAGAGTGCGCAGGAGTGTACAGGGCGGTCACTTACACTGTTCTCTGCTCTGTGTTTCTGCTCTGTCTGCACGGTCTCCTCCAGGTCACTGCAAAGCTTCCTCAGAGCCTTCTCCTCCTTAACCACACACACACCCCATGTGTCAAAAATCATTCACAACTAGCCTACCCACACTTCATACCTGTCATACACGCAGAAGTGCGTGACAGTTCAACATGACAGACGGGATTTGTCTAAAGCACCAAGCCACTCTCACTTGGCACACAGACTCCGCCCCTCTACACACACAGACTCCGCCCCTCTACACACACAGACGGGCACACTCATCCTCCTCCAGCTGCCACTGCTGAGGTGTCTGAGATTGTCTGAAGGGGTGGGGGTTAGAGTGGGACACCCGTCACTCACCTGTGTCTTTTGATGCAGGACCTGCGTGCCCTTCTCCACCTGAGCCTTCAGACGGCTCACCTGCTGCCGGAGCTCCGCCTCCGCCTCCATGTGCCTGTCAGACTCTGCCTGCAGTGCCTCCTGCAGGTTACGGCTGGAACAACAGCAGGGAGCAAAGTGGTTCTCAGTGCTGAGGACTCAGAGAGGTGGTTAATGAAGCATGACTGGTCAATGGATCACTTTAACGCTCTGACTCATGAACTATGAGGGGTGAAGAAAATGTGTGAGTGCATAGAGAGAGAGAGAGAGAGAGAGGTTGGTCTAACACTTCATAAAAGGGGAGGGAGAGAGAGGTCTGACATCATAAAGGAGAGAGAGGCTGGTCTTACACTTCATAAAAGAGAGAGAGAGAGAGAGAGAGAGAGAGAGAGAGAGAGAGAGAGAGAGAGGTCTGACTAGGGGTGACCTGCAATAGTCGCTTATTCGACTAGTGTCGACTATACCCCCTAGTCGTCTATGAACGTCATAGTCGAATGTATCCTTCTAACTGCATGGGGGTGACCAAGGATGCTGCTAAGCATTAGTTGTTACATGAAACGTCTTTGTTTTCATTATATATAGCCTTTTGTCAAATAACATCATCCTAATTTGTTAATAAATATTTTTAAATGATGTGTGCGCATTTACAATAGGCATCTTCTTACTACACATTAATAAATCACACCCTGTAGTTGCACAATCCAAATGAGCGGAGCTGAACGCGCTACAGGATAGTCAGCATCTGCCGAGATTATAATGGCTACTAAAAAAACTTCAAAGGTATTTTGAAAAAGTGCAAGTTATCTCCTCAATGTCTTTCATTTTGCACCAATATGGCATACCATTTAATACGCGCAAGGCGAAAAAGAAAACAGTTCGGCCGTTTGTCGTCTCGTCGTGTCGCGGTGCGTCTCGGCAAGTAGGCCTATAAACATTTTTTGTTGTTGTTTGCTTTTTAAACCCTGTTACTTGAACCTTTCCTTAAAATTTTTTTGCTGTTGTGTGGCAATTTTTAAAAATATTTTCAGGCTGGCATATTTTATTTAAAATATTTGACATTTTGCACAGTGCCTATCGGACAGTTCAATATGCGCACTGACGGTGACTTATTTATTAATATTCTCTAACGTTTCATTAAAAAAATAAGACATTTAAGGTGCTCTAGATTAAAAAAAAAAAAAACCCGATTCGGAAAATCTGACAAATCAGATTGGACTATGAAAATCCTTAGTTGAATACACCTCTAGGTCTGACATCATAAAGGAGACAGAGAGAGAGGCTGGTCTGACATCATAAAGGAGAGAGAGAGAGAGAGACCTCCTGATCACCATTCACAAACGAGCTCTGAACTTCGGGAGGCACATTAAATCCAGTGACCCCCAATCACTGCACTACAAAGCACTGTCCAGCCAGGAGCTCAACATCGACAGGAGTCCCCTCAGCCAGCTGGTCATGACCCTCAGTGGCCTAAAACCCAACGACATCACTGACAACAAACATCCTCACTACACACTCACTCGCAAAATCAGACCCAATCAAATTATAACCCAACACAAACATCACTACCTCACACACTGGACCCACACTGCCCAACAACAACACAAACTGCAGTGCTACTTGGCCCTCAACCGAGAGTACACACTGGCCCAGTACCTCACAGACATCAAAGAGAGGTCACTGAGGAAGATCTTGACCAGGTACCGACTCAGTGAGCACAATCTGGCCATCGAGACAGGCCGTCATAGGCAGAAGTGGACCCCCAGAGAGGCGAGGCTGTGCTCTCACTGTGAGCTCTCTGTGGTGGAGACAGAGCAGCACTTCCTGACTGAGTGCTCCAAGTATGAGCGGATCAGATCCAGGTTCTACCTAAGAGCCAGTAGAGTCTGTCCAGAGTTCCAGCTCTGCACTGACTCTGAGAAGCTCCAGTACATACTGGGAGAGAAGAAAGAGCTGATCAAACTTGCAGCACAATACATAACAGACTGCCACAACTTGAGAGAGCAGTAGTAACTGATTATTACTGATTAATTATACATTTATAACGTCTCCCTAGACTTATTCTCCTTCAATTCATGTTAGTTACAATTAATTATAATCATTCTCTCTGTAAATATCTATTCAATGTCAATGTTTATTTCAAATATGGAAAACCAAAAACAAAACAAATGATAAAACAGATAACAAAACAATTTTACATATTTGAAAAGGAATGGGAAGAAGTATAAAACTTATTTAATCCCACCCTTCTCCAAAGCTTATTACAAAAAATAAAAAAATATTATCCCCCCCCCCTCAATTAATTACATTTCATAAATACTGAAACTACCATTTCATTTAACTCTATGAATATATAGAGTTAAATATTATAGATATATTATAGAATATATAGATATATATATATATCTATTATAATTGTATCTGTTTTTATTGTTATTGTTTTATTATTGTTGTTATTAGTGGTAGTAGCAGTAATAGTAGTTATAGTAGTAGTGGTAGTATTAGTGGTAGTAGTAGAGTAATAGTAGTTTTATTATTTTGTGTATTGATTTATATTGATTTGTATTGTATTTTTTTTAAATGATATTTATTTGTATATTGTTTGCCTGCTTTGGCAATAGTGTACCTGGTTACATTCATGCCAATAAAGCATTATTGAATTGAATTGAATTGAGAGAGAGAGAGAGGCTGGTCTGACATCATAAAGGAGAGAGAGAGGCTGGTCTTACACTTCACTCTGCAGGCTCTGTACTTCAGAGTCTTTATGTTCTTTCAGCTGTTGGACAGCAGACTGGAAATCGGACACACTGTCTCCCAGAGAAGATACCAGCCCCACAAGTGTGTTACTGCTCTCCTCTACACACACAAGACATGACATACATAACAGCACAAAACACATAAAACACGGCATGTAATCAACCATGAAGTACAATACAAGCTGATCTTGCACAACACAGCAAAACAAGACAGATGACAGACATCTGTGTTGTGTGGAGGCACAGGTAAATCACTAGTGTGACCAGTGTGAATGCACTCATCATCCCTGAGGGTGAACACGCCCTCCTCACAGCACGCAACAAATGCATTCTGCCGTACAATCTGAAAATACATCTTGTCCCAAAAGGTTTGAATTACTAATTTTGCATAACAAAAATATAAGTGAAATCTGTTTGCATGGAGACATAGCCTTCACGTTAGTATTTGATATTCAAATGTGGAGAGGGAGAGATCCAGGTGGTGAAGATAAGGCAGGGCTGAGGAAGCCAGGCCCACGGTACCTTCAACATGTTGGGGTACAGCCACAGTGATGCGTGTGAAGGCACTGCTGCTCCCACCAATGACATCGCCCGGCTCCGCCTCCCCTGCAGGTGCACAGAGAGACACTTCAGCTCGTGCTGACATTGCCCACGAAGCCAAGACAAGCCCCCCCCAGCACTGCGATGGAGGTCAGTGACGTCAGAGTGGGACGCAATGCAGTAACAGACCTTGATCTGCAGGTGGCACTGTTTCACACTGCTGCTCCTCAGTGAGGGCCAACATGACGGAGTTGAGGAAAGACGTGCAGGGTCGGCGGGGGGTCTGTAGGGGGCGCTGGGCAGCCACGTCCAGGCCTGCAGGATCAGAGCTCTGGGGACATCAATTTGGGGGAACAGCACAAGTGAAGTGAGTTTTCCAACGTATAGAACTTCTGCTTTTAACAGTAGATACCATCTCCAAACAGCGTTATCAAAGCCAAAGGCAGCAGTGGTGGTGATGACCTCCTTGGGGTGAAAGGAGTAACTGAGGGAAGAGACTGAAGAGACCCTGGTGTGAGCACTAAAACACGGGAGGATCGTAAGGGCCAGCAGTCCTGTGGACAAGAGACGCACCACTGCGTCACCACTTCATAATAACCACAGGGAGTGTGAAAAACGACAGACATTTTACGTTATTTTTGAGGCTGTGATGAGAAAGGAACCGGAAGCCCCTACACGAATCGTCAACATTTACCGAGTAAACAAAAAAACAGACACACACAAACCCCAAAAGGAACCAAACAACCAGACAAACACACAAAGTGTGTAAATTTAATAAATATTTTGTGTTGGTTTATTAGGACATACATTTTGTGCTTTTGTTCATGTATTACACCTTACGCCGTAAGGCGGCCAGGATGAACCAGATCGTCTGACCACCTGTACCCAGGGGCGCAGATGGCACTGGGGACGGAGGGGGACATGTCCCCTCCAGATTTATATTATTATATATATCTTATTATTATTATAAGATTTATATTATATATATATATATAGTACAGCTTGGTCCCCCTCACTTCAGAATTTCCATCTGCGCCCCTGCCTGTACCGGCTCAAAAAAAAAAAAAAAAAAACACTTATATTTCTGATAAAAATTTAACGTAAATCAGAATAAAGATAAAATACTGAATTTATCTTGTATCTACCTCTGAAGCTCTTCCGATGTCTGAAATACAGGCGGTCCCCGGGTTACGACATTGATCCGTCGTAAATCAATTTTCGGTGTAAATCGGAACATACGTACATACTGTACGTAAATAACGTACTACACGCAGTTATCCTATCCTAAAGCTAGCCTTTTGGCAAATACCTTTATCCATAGCTGCGTTTAACTAATCCTGACGCCGCGCACACCAAACACCAAGTTTCGTTTACGACGCAGAACCACTTAGGTCCAAACGAGGCTTTATACAGTAAATGGGAGATGTGTAGTAACCACGAAAAATCGTAACTTGGGAACCTCGTAAGGATCATAAGGATCATATTTCGGCCTCAAAACAGATAGCATGCGCGCGCGTGTGGTTTATCATTATGATTTGACGGATCCCCCCCCCCCCTCCCCCCTCAAATGTTTTTTTTCTCGCGGACATGTCGGTACACCGGAATTCGGCGTGGCGCCTGAAAACTATCAGGCCTGCACATGGTGTCGAGCTCTTTAACTACGGGCAGCTCATGCGTGTCCAAGCGCATCAACGTGAGAGCCCAGACCCTCTGGAACGTGCTGCTGCCGCCATGGGGATGAAGTGGGTGTGGTGGACGGAGGCCAGTGCAGACGTACCGTGGTGGAGGTGGTGTAGCTGCGGGTGGTGGAGGTGAGGCTGCGCACACGGTTGTGGAGGAGGGACACGTCCAGCATGGCCTGAGCCAGCTGCTCCCCCTGCTCCAACAGCATGCTGCGAGCTTTAGCACGCGTGCCGTCCACCTCCTCCTGAAGAGAGGCCCTCTCCAGACTACACACACACACACACACACACACACACAATTACCCCATGTTCACTGATTGATTGTTATAATAATAAAATAATAAATAAAAAAAATCAGCTGTACAACAGGAGTGTGTGTGTGTGTGTGTGTGTGTGGTTAGTTACCGGAGCTGCTCCAGGGCCAATCTAAGGTCCTCACACTCCAGGTTTCTCTCCCGTAGCCCCTGCAGGTGTAAGCGGAGGAGGTTCTCACTCTCGACCAGCTGCTCACGGCTCATCTCGGTCTCCACCTGCAGGAACTATAACCACACACACACACACACACACACACACACACACGAAATATGCAAGTGTGCCGACGGAGCAGGCAGTTTTGTCGTGTGTGTGTGTGTGTGTGTGTGTGTGTGTGTGTGTGTGTGTGTGTGTGTGTGTGTGTGTGTGGAGGCTCCTGGTCTCACCTCACTCATCTCCCGGGCGCTGAAGAGCTCAGACTCCACCTGTGAGAGGCGGCGTAGCTGCAGACGCTGAGCCTCCACCTCTGCGTGGAGCTGGGTCAGCAGGGCGGTCCTCTGATCCAGCACCTCCTCCAGCTCCTCCACCCGCCGCTGGGATTCCTGCAGAGCAGTCTGGAGGCTGAAGGACACACACACACACGAGATGGTCCTCAAGCTACCAAAGGGACGAGGCGTGATGGCACTGCTGCTTTCTACTTCAGTTTACTTCACTGCTGGAGACACTCCTGCAGTTCAGGGGTCACAGCCCCAAGTGACCCCATTACCACTTGGACAACCTCCTACCCCTCCTGTTTCAGTACCCCCCCCCTCATATTCTTACTTTTGGATCTTTTAATCACTTTAGAGTCCAACATCTATTATAATGGTTGTTTTCCGCATGTTGAAGTTTGTCCAATGTGATCCTCCCCTGAATGGCCTAATGCTTAGTGCTTGATCTTGTGTTGCCATAATTACTGGCTCTGTGCTGTACTTCAGTCCTGTGATTGTCTTATGTCAATTCCCCCTCTTATCAGTCAGTGGTACGTTCCATAGAGGGGTTTACCTTGCTCCAGGGCCATTACGTTTTAATACGTTTCATATCAAGCTCATGCCCCCTAGTGGTGAGGGCGCGCGTATGCAGCTCATGCCCCCTAGTGGTGAGGGCGCACGTATGCAGCTCATGCCCCCTAGTGGTGAGGGCGCACGTATGCAGCTCAGAGAACCCTAGTGGTGAGGGCGCACGTATGCAGCTCAGAGAACCCTAGTGGTGAGGGCGCACGTATGCAGCTCAGAGAACCCTAGTGGTGAGGGCGCACGTATGCAGCTCAGGAACCCTAGTGGTGAGGGCGCACGTATGCAGCTCATGCCCCCTAGTGGTGAGGGCGCACGTATGCAGCTCATGCCCCCTAGTGGTGAGGGCGCACGTATGCAGCTCATGCCCCCTAGTGGTGAGGGTGGAGGTAGTGATTTGGGGCCTTTGATGTCATGGAAGGTGTGCCAGTCATTCATCTATCACAAGTATTTACTGGCTTTCCCTTCCACACTCATGACTCCAGTCTGTTATGTATAGGCAAGTGTACGACAGCCAGGTCCATCTATACCAATGTGTAGTTCCTGCAGGAGTTGGACCGACTCTTAAGTGAACAAACGGGAGTAGACTAGTGTGTGTGTGTGTGCGTGTGTGGTAGCAGGAGTATGCGTGTGTGGTAGTGGGTTACATACGTGCTGGCCTTCTCCGTGGCTTCCTGGCATTCATGCAGAGAATGCTGCAACCTGCAGTGATAAACACCAGAGCAGCAGTTGAGCTGCAGTATGGAACACATCACCGAGTCTGTACGTGTGTGTAGAACAAACACAGCTCAGGTGAGTGGAGGAGTTCAAGGGTGGAGGAGTTCAAGGGTGGAGTTCGTACTTGCTGGTCTCGGAGGCGAGGGCCTGCTCTAGAAAGGCGTAGGAGGCAAGGGAGGAGGAGACGGTCGCCGACAGCTCCGTACTCTTCACCTGCAACTGAGTACGCTCCTCCTCTACCTCGACCAACTGCTCACGCAGAACCGCCATCTCTGTCCACACACACACACACACACACACACACACACACACACACACGTTTTAATACAAGTCTCCTGTTCATCTCAAATATTGGTTATGCCCATGTGACCATCTAACGTTATGCTCCATTACTTCAAGCCGGCTCACTCAGTCCTCCCACCTGAAGACAGGATGGTAACCTGCGTGTTCAGGTCTGCAATGTGCAGGTCGGCGTCTCGCAGGCTACACTGGGTCTGCTGCAGCTCAGTCTCCAACTTGGGTACCACAGAGAGAAGGGTGGAGTAAGACAAGAGCCAAGGAGCAGGGCTCCCTCCAATAGTGGTGGTGGTGGGGAGAGTTAGATGGTGAGTGGGTGAGGCTGGTGAACAGGCCTGACCTGGCCTCTGTCCTCCAGTGCTGCGTCTCTCTCTGCCTGGTACTGCCAACTCTGCTCCACTGCAGCTAGCGCCCTCTGCTGGAGCCTGGACAGTACTGCGCTCGTCCTCTGGAGCAGCTGATGAGTTTTATGCAGCTAAACACGCAGAGGAAAGAGCACAAATTTACCTTGGGACTGCAATTCCATTCAAAAGACTCAGACACACTCAGCAGTCAATGCAGAAGTGAGCTGTGATAACATGTTTGACATACATTTGTGACTGCTCCATTAAGAAAAAACTTCATAAACATGTTTAAGATGTCACATATCGTCCATGTGTTATTTTTCAGCAACAGCTCAAGAGTGAATCGTAAGTCAAGAGCATTCTTCGTGAGCCTCAGCTAAACCTCTGTGGGTGAGGAGGAGGAGGAGGAGGAGGAGAAGGAGGGGAGGTGTCACACCTCCTCAGCCAGGTGAGCGTGGTCTTCCGTCGTCTCTCTGAGGAGGACACAGGCAGCACTGACGGACTCCACACTCGACCGGTTCAGCTCAACCTGACCACACGGCACAAATAAACCACAGAACAAGAGTGAGAGGGGGCCAGGGTGAAGGAGTGAAGGGGGGCCAGGGTGAAGGAGTGAGGGGGGGGGGGGGGGGGGGGGCAGGGTGAAGGAGTGAGGGGGGGGGGGGGGGGGGGGGCAGGGTGAAGGAGTGAGGGGGGGGCAGGGTGAAGGAGTGAGGGGGGGGCAGGGTGAAGGAGTGAGGGGGGGCAGGGTGAAGGAGTGAGAGGGGGGCAGGGTGAAGGAGTGAGAGGGGGGCAGGGTGAAGGAGTGAGAGGGGGTGGAGTGAAGGAGTGAGAGGGGGTGGAGGAAGAGGTAGTGCTCTGTGGGTGGATGTGCGCTGCTCACCAGTTGTGGATGAGTGTGTGTGAGAGCAGCAGTCAGGACCTGCTGGGATCCGACCTCTTCCTGCAGCTCCGACACCTGCGCAGTGTGATGGGCACGCAGCTGCTCCAGCACCCGCAACACCTACACACACACACACAAGGTGTCAGGGTGTGTGTGGTGGTGGTATAAGGCGTCAGGGTGCGTGGTGGTGGTATAAGGCGTCAGGGTGCGTGGTGGTGGTATAAGGCGTCAGGGTGCGTGGTGGTGGTATAAGGCGTCAGGGTGCGTGGTGGTGGTATAAGGTGTCAGGGTGTATGGTGGTATAAGGTGTCAGGGTGTATGGTGGTATAAGGTGTCAGGGTGTATGGTGGTATAAGGTGTCAGGGTGTATGTAGGGTGTGTGGTGGTGGTATAAGGTGTCAGGGTGTGTGTAGGGTGTGTGGTGGTATAAGGCGTCAGGGTGTATGGTGGTATAAGGCGTCAGGGTGTATGGTGGTATAAGGCGTCAGGGTGTATGGTGGTATAAGGCGTCAGGGTGTATGGTGGTATAAGGTGTCAGGGTGTATGGTGGTATAAGGTGTCAGGGTGTATGGTGGTATAAGGTGTCAGGGTGTATGGTGGTATAAGGTGTCAGGGTGTATGGTGGTATAAGGCGTCAGGGTGTATGTAGGGTGTGTGGTGGTGGTATAAGGTGTCAGGGTGTGTGTAGGGTGTGTGGTGGTATAAGGTGTCAGGGTGTGTGTAGGGTGTATGGTGGTATAAGGTGTCAGGGTGTATGTAGGGTGTATGGTGGTATAAGGTGTCAGGGTGTATGTAGGGTGTATGGTGGTATAAGGTGTCAGGGTGTGTGTAGGGTGTATGGTGGTATAAGGTGTCAGGGTGTATGTAGGGTGTATGGTGGTATAAGGTGTCAGGGTGTGTGTAGGGTGTATGGTGGTATAAGGTGTCAGGGTGTGTGTAGGGTGTATGGTGGTATAAGGTGTCAGGGTGTGTGTAGGGGGTGTGTGTAGGGTGTATGGTGGTATAAGGTGTCAGGGTGTATGTAGGGTGTATGGTGGTATAAGGTGTCAAGGTGTATGTAGGGTGTATGGTGGTATAAGGTGTCAGGGTGTGTGTAGGGGGTGCGTGTAGGGTGTGTGGTGGTATAAGGTGTCAGGGTGTATGTAGGGTGTATGGTGGTATAAGGTGTCAAGGTGTATGTAGGGTGTATGGTGGTATAAGGTGTCAGGGTGCGTGTAGGGTGTGTGGTGGTGGTATAAGGCGTCAGGGTGTATGTAGGGTGTATGGTGGTATAAGGTGTCAGGGTGTGTGTAGGGTGTGTGGTGGTGGTATAAGGTGTCAGGGTGCGTGTAGGGTGTGTGGTGGTGGTATAAGGCGTCAGGGTGTATGTAGGGTGTATGGTGGTATAAGGTGTCAGGGTGTGTGTAGGGTGTGTGGTGGTGGTATAAGGCGTCAGGGTGTATGTAGGGTGTATGGTGGTATAAGGTGTCAGGGTGTGTGTAGGGTGTATGGTGGTATAAGGTGTCAGGGTGTATGTAGGGTGTGTGGTGGTGGTATAAGGTGTCAGGGTGTGTGTAGGGTGTGTGGTGGTATAAGGTGTCAGGGTGTGTGTAGGGTGTATGGTGGTATAAGGTGTCAGGGTGTATGTAGGGTGTATGGTGGTATAAGGTGTCAGGGTGTATGTAGGGTGTATGGTGGTATAAGGTGTCAGGGTGTGTGTAGGGTGTATGGTGGTATAAGGTGTCAGGGTGTATGTAGGGTGTATGGTGGTATAAGGTGTCAGGGTGTATGTAGGGTGTATGGTGGTATAAGGTGTCAGGGTGTGTGTAGGGTGTATGGTGGTATAAGGTGTCAGGGTGTGTGTAGGGGGTGTGTGTAGGGTGTATGGTGGTATAAGGTGTCAGGGTGTATGTAGGGTGTATGGTGGTATAAGGTGTCAAGGTGTATGTAGGGTGTATGGTGGTATAAGGTGTCAGGGTGTGTGTAGGGGGTGCGTGTAGGGTGTGTGGTGGTATAAGGTGTCAGGGTGTGTGTAGGGTGTGTGGTGGTGGTATAAGGCGTCAGGGTGCGTGTAGGGTGTGTGGTGGTGGTATAAGGCGTCAGGGTGCGTGTAGGGTGTGTGGTGGTATAAGGTGTCAGGGTGTGTGTAGGGTGTGTGGTGGTGGTATAAGGCGTCAGGGTGCGTGTAGGGTGTGTGGTGGTGGTATAAGGCGTCAGGGTGCGTGTAGGGTGTGTGGTGGTATAAGGTGTCAGGGTGTGTGTAGGGTGTGTGGTGGTGGTATAAGGTGTCAGGGTGCGTGTAGGGTGTGTGGTGGTGGTATAAGGCGTCAGGGTGTGTCTCTCCTACAGTGCCTCCTCCATTCTCGTACTCATGGTGTATGCCAGGTGCGTGTATGGTGTACGCCTGCGCGTGCATGTGTACGGTGAGATACCGTAAGTCTCTCGTTCACTGCTTCGTTCATGCGGTCTCTCATGTCCTCTCTCTCCTGTAAGCAGGCCTTGGTCTTCTGCTCCATCTTCCTCAGAGTCCCCACACACCTGCTATAGAGAGCCTTCATCTCACGAACCTAAACACGCCCCCCCCACACACACACACGACTATCAGTGACATCTGCGCAAACCAGGGGCAACAGTGGCAACTAAACAACTGCCTAGGCAGAGAGGACGAAGAACCCTTGAGTGGACCAAGGAACCCATCCTGCACTGGTCAGCCCAGCTCCTAGCGGTCCATACTGTATAGTCCATACTTTATAGTCCCACCTGCTTGGAGAGGACTTCCTGGTCATCATTAACGAGGCGTTCGACCTGCCTCAGGCTGCCCAGGGTCTCGGCCGTGCTGCTCCTGACGCTGGTCTGTGGAGGGACAGTTTCACAGGCAGATCTCAGCATGGCAGACACTAACATACCACAGAGCAAGTGTGGGCGGGGCAGGGTGGGGCGGGGCCTACCAGAGTGCCAGTCACATGCTGCAGGACCTGAAGCAAACTCCCCAGAGTCTCCTGGTCATCCTCCAGAGCTCTGATCCTCTCCAGAGCGCTCACATACAGCTCTCTGTATGGCCCTGCCTAAAATAATAATACTAATTAACTCATTAATTATATAATAAATAAGCAACACAGGACAGTCACGTAAATGGAGGATTTGGTTTGAATGCAATCCCACACACGTAGATTACTGCCTGTACCTGGACGCCCCCACTCTTACCTGGCTGAGCTGGGTGTGGTCAGTCTGGACGAGGCAATCTCTGAGGTCAGAGGGGGCGGTGCTGACCCTGGAGCAGGAGGCCTGGGTGGAGGAGAGCTGCTGAGACAGGACCTCCACCATGATGAGAGTGGTGAGGAGCTTCTGCTCCAGCTGTGATCTGGACAGAGTCTCCAGACTGCTGGGGTTCACACTGCATGGTGGGAGCGGGCACAAGGACAACCACAACACCATCACTACATACGGTCAGCGCAATATAGAACTGAACTTTTTAGAAATGAACTCAAGTTTTAGAAATGTATAAATTATTTAAGTATTAAATAGCTGCAAAGACGAACTCAAACCTTAAGAACTACATTGTCCTATTGAATAACATGTTTCCTTGTCAAATGCATTATAAATGTTACAAATTATTATAATATAATTTTAGGCCTCATTGTCGTCCCATAATTTCAGTTTTAATTGTACTGAAAATTCGAATTATATAGTTGTTCAATTATAAAGACGGATGATTATTAAGTCTACACATCAGCGGGGTGTGATGACTCACCTCCACAGCAGCGGGTCAGTGGAAGTGCAGGCATCAGACACATGAACGTCCTTCACCACCTCCATCTGGGCAGAAGTGTTGGTGCTCGTGTCAGCCTGCAGTACCGGAGTGGTCCACACGCAGGCGCTGTGTTGCTGCACAGGAGAGGTGGCTACCTCAGCGCTGCAGTAGCGTCCTGGTGCAGGAGTGGCCGGACCGGCGATCTTCCCGGAGGCCAGAATAAGCAGCTCGGCCATGTGGCGCAGCTGCTGTTGTAGAGGGCCCTTCCCCATGGCAGACAGATCCAGCAGGGCCCGGTCCCGCTGTGACGGGTTCTCCCTGGGCTTGGGGCATGGTGCGGGGGTGGAGGGCAGGGCGGTGGAGTTGAACTGTGGTGGTGGTATGGGGCTGTCCGAGAGCTCCGCCCATAGTCTGCTCTCCGAGTCCGCCCGCACAACGCTCAGGAGGTTCCTGGGGGTCAAGGGGTCAGGGAGACAGGTAGCACTCAACCGCTTCAGTTGGGTGTGCAGAGAAGCGGGCTCGCACGGCCCATCGCACGCGCTCTCAGAGCGAAGGACTTCCACGTCGGTGTGGGCGTGGTCTCCACTCAGCCCCAGGGCACTGTCTCTGCCGGCGCTCGTCTCCACGGCAACGTTTCTCCCTCCGACATTTCCAGATTCGGCCGGAAAATTCTCAGCAGGCGTGTCAGTTGTGTGGAAACGGGATTCAGCACTTTTACAAACATCTAAAAGAACTTCTCTGTTCTCTGATGGAGTCTGAGGAGAGTCTAACTGCACTTCAGCTGGGTCAAACACAGGAGGGCCATACGAGGCTGACAGACCTTCACTGGCTGCGTCAACATTAGCAGCAATGTGACACTGCAGGGCTTCAAGACCTTCTGCCTCATCTCCACTGCCACGCAGCAGAGAAGAACAAACGCTCCAGATGGATTCCTCTGTGCTAGAAAGCAACTCCTCTGGAAGCTCTGTGGAGATCTCGGAGACCTCACTTTCCACTGCGCTGCCAACGACTTTTTGTGACCCGCTGGTAGTTGCGTCAGCAAGATCTGGCACATTCGTCTCAGAACTTTCCAGAGAGCCAGCCGAGAGACATCGTGAGCCGGAGGTACTTGTAAACTCTGAAATGATGGGCGTTTCCGGGGCCGAGGGAGGGGCGGGGTCATTTCTGCCTATGTCACCGTCTCCAGCGTGGCAGTAGAGATGATCCGCATGTTTGATCCCCGAGCTCAAAACTGCAGTTCCTTCTCCCTCGCTTAGAATGACGTCACAGCCCAGGGAGGACTGGAGAAGACTAACCAGGGTCAGGTCCTTCATAAGCACAGACATCTCGGACTGTATGTCTGCATTCTCTATCTCCACCTCAACTCCAGAGTAATACAGTGATTTCAGCGTGAGGTCTCCCTGAACATCCACTAGTGGAATCTCTGCTGCAGTGTTGAGCTCTGGAGCACAGTATGCAGGGTCCCCAACAGCAGACTCAGACTCCTGTGGGGGGCATAGTACTGCGGACCTGGGGCTGACAGAACCATTGGGTGTAGGGCTGAGAGGTTCCAGGTCGTGCTGACAGTAGGGGTGGTCCATATGGGGGCTGGGTTGCAGCGCGAGTCCGGGGTGCTCATCGAGAACCTCACTCTCATCTTCAATCTCACCCTCATCTTCATTGCTCTGGAATTCATCCTTTGCTTCATCCGTCGCATTAAGCAACTCATCTTGTGCGAGGGACATATCTGCAATCTGAATCTCTCCTCCTGGACAAGAGAAGGACTTAAAGGTGATGTCTGCCTGCTCAGAAGCTGCCTCTGTCTGACCGGACACTGCAGACAAAACAGTGTCTGACTGTTGAACCCCTTGAACCTGGTTCTCCGCATCCCGAGTCATAATTAACTCAGAGCTAGGCTCATCACAGGGGTGGCTACTATATGGATGATCAACATGTTTATCCAGGTCACGGAAGGCAGTCTCAGTATCTTCTTCACATATTACAGTTGTAATATTGAACGTCTGGGGACAGTCTTCCAGCGTTAGAGCTCCAATGACAGCAGATTCATCAGACATTCCAGATTCTTCTGAAAGTTCAACTTCCCCTCCTGCACATGTGAAAGATTTGAAGGTGACATTTCCTTGATATTCGTTCAAGTAATCTGAACCTTCTTCTCTGCAGCCGACATTTGTTGCAGGGCCGGTGATGGTGGCCCAGTCATCTATCGGTCCAGACAGACGACACAGATTCTCGGTCTGTTTGGACGGAAGAGACAATGTTACCAAAATTCTCAATCAATTGTACATAGGGTCAGGTTTCATTACTGAATACAATTTGACCTGAGGGTCAGTGATGTCCGGTAATTTAATAGCTGGAGTTCGTCGCTGTGTAGTGGACGTTTCATTCTGCACATCGCGCAGAGGAGTTCTGTGGGTCCTCAGAGGCTGCACAGTAAACACGCGGCGTTAGTGCTGCACATTTATATATTAAAGAACCTGCGACCTCAGTGGGGCTTTTAATTAACCTGCATTTGGATTTGCACAATAAAAACACTGTTAGGTAGCGCGGCTACTTACTGTTCCTCTGGTAGCCGACATTGTTCTTCTTTAAAGAGGTTTTCTGCAAAATGAAGTAACTACACGTTAGCTTACTTTGCGAGTTAGTTAAAAATGTACATGTCCCAAAGCTAAAGCGAGTTAAATGACACTTTAAATCAATACTCGTAGTAACTAGCGAGGTGATTAGCGCTGTCATGTTAGCTCGCTAGCTAACAACGCTAACAAGTAAGCAGCCAATAGCCAAAACTAAGCACTAAGTTTGAGAAATACCATCATAAAAACGACCAAAACACCAAACCGCTAGATTGTTAGTTAAACAATTACTTACTAACTGCAGCCTATTCGACCATTTTGTGTTTGGTGTTCTTACCTTCTTCAGAAAACACAAGAGTTGACAAACACTCCCGTCAGTTTTAACCGCCTCTTGTCTGTTCAAATATTGACGCACAACGATGCCATTGGACCAGAAGCGTCCTCACGCCGGACTCCCTCTACCCGTCCCGCACTCGTCCTTTAGTGCCACATCGCCCCCTAGTGTGTTGGGGTGTATCGCGACGTCCTTCATTTTCCGTTCATGATTTTTATTAAAACATCAAATGTCTCACACAACAATTCGAGTTCGCACTACATTCAGCAAACACCAGATTACAATTCGAAGGCTTCAGAAAATCTAGTAAAATTTGAGAAATATCCACAAATTCTATGATTTGACATTTTTTTCTATGAAAACAGTATTCTACATGCATTTTGAAATATATTTTTCAGATCTTGTAGGACCAGTTTTACAGACACAGAATAAGCCTTATACTAAACACGATAACCTTTTGAGAAATTCCCAGTAACTCACTTTTAAAACGAAAATGGTTTCTGCTTTTGTTCATTTTGCTCATGTAAAAACATATAGCAACAGTCTGGCGCAGCTGTATTTTCAGAAAGTAACAGCAAAAACACACAAACTGTGCGGTTTATAGTACATAGTTGGAATGTTGTGAATAAACTACTTTACTTTAGGGAGTGTAATCTTTTCAGAAGATTTACTGCGCATGACTTTATCTTTGCCCTGCAGTCTAAGCTCGTTCAGACTAGCAAGGCTAGATCTCCTGCCCCCTGCTGGCCAGATCGGGGGGATCACAGCCACGGTGCAGCGCCGACGGACAAGCTTTTCCCCTCGTACGGCGTCATCCAGAGCACCGAGAGACATCTTCCTGCTGCTTTGTCTGCGCTGATGCAGTGCTCCCTGGAGGCCAGAGCTCACCAAATTCCTGCGGGGCCTTCGACGAGGGCGTGGGGGTTGGGGGCGTAGCTGAGCACAGAGCCTGTAGGAGGTGCTGCTCTGCTCCTGCAGGACCTCCATCAGACTCCTCATATCCAGCCTCCAGTCCAGAGGGCAGCTTTTACCTCCACTCCCTCCCTTTCCCTCCGGTCTGCCTCCACCCATCTCCTCCCTCTCATCTCTAACCATCTTCGCTGCAGCTTGGGCAGTGGGAAGGTGTTTAAGACCGAACGTTCTCCGGAGGGATTCTCGGTTTGTCCACAGCTTGTCTGAGAGCGTCTTGTACGGGCGGATGCTTGTCCGCACGCCACTGTCTGACCGTGAGTTCTGGATGCGGTGTGGCTGCACTCTGGCCACTCCTGTAATGGCCCCACGTCCGGACGTTCTTTCGCTCCACCCGTACCTCCTCAAGGTCTGCAGCAGCAGTGTCTCGATGGTCTGGTGGCCGGCCTGAGCGGCGTATCCCAACGCTGTACCTCCAACACGGTCGGGAACACTGAGGTCAAAGTTCAACGCGCGTAGGAAGAGCTGCACCAGGCCCACACGTTGGTAGAGCACTGCATAGACGAGGGCCGATCGACCCCGGGGGTCACGTGAGCCCACGCGACCCCCGTGCGCCAACAGCATTCTGGCCACACCCAGCGCCCAGTCCTCGTTGTCATGGAGACAACAGAGCATGAGCGGTGTGCGGCTCTCGGAATCGCGAGCGTTCACGTCCGCTCCGCATTCAACGAGCCTCCTAGTCACCAAGAAATCCCCCTTCAATATGGCCTTATGTAGAGCCATGTTAACTCTGATCTCAGATCAGTTAGGCTGACAGCCAATCACACGGAGCAGATAGGAACAGTCAGTAACAGAACTGGTATTTTACCCGTTTTGATCAAATGAACCTTCTTGGTAGCGATGCAGGTTTAGCTCTTCCTGGTCTTCAATGGTGTTTGAGCTGTGAAGTTGTGCACCGTTGCTATAAGAAACGGTTTAGATAATAAATCTCACACTTGCTGGGTGCCAAACTCCTCTCACATCAATACTCAGTCACTGGAAACAAGAAAGCAGCTACACTAGAGACTCTTACCCTCACGCCTACCGAACCTCACAGGAAACAACTCTGGAATACCAGAAATCTTTACTCTGAAGAAAGAACAATGTAGTTAGAACAATGTTCAAACACCACCAGGGTCACTGCACTTTTCTTTGTTGAACCATGTTGGGTGAAGGCTGATGCTCCCCTGGTTCCTTACGCTACACACCAGCTGAACTCTGCACTTGTAACACACCATTTTGACCTCTGTAGCTGAACAGGACACCACCAGCGGACGGGCCGATGCCAACTCCTACCTGAGGTTCAACATCTACATTGGAGGGACTGTGACTGCTTGGCCTAGAATTAGAACTATAACTGGAACTATAAAACTATATTAGAACTATAAATATGGACTTTACTTGTGGGCTGCCCAATGGAGGATGGGTTCCCTTTTGAGTCTTGATCCTCCCAATGTTTCTTCCTAATCCCCACCATCATAGGGAGTTTTTCCTTGCCACTGTCGCCCCTGGCTTGCTCATTAGGGATCTGGACCCATGCTGCTTTATGACATGTGTTTTAAAAAGTGCTATATACATAAATTTGACTTTGACTTTCATATCGGATGGACATTAAACACACAACAATGTGCAAAATTTTTTGTATCTTTTTATTAAAATCTTTCCAGACACATCAGGACCATTCGCAACCACATTTACATCACTGAAAATCCTGAACAAATCTGGTCTGGTAACAGGTGCAACAATTACTGCTCTTTTAGCCTCTTCCAGGGTCACATGTTTGGAAAGAGAAGACCATACTAACCCTGGGACAATTTTTTGTTAAAGGACGCAAGTACGACAAGTCATAAAGGAATTTACCCACAATTCTCCAGCTCATCTCTATCGGCTGCACCTGAAGTGTCTGGTTGATTCCCACAAAGCACAAGCAGCTCAGGGCAGCTGGTGATCTGGATCAGGGAGGGTTTGACTGTGTACTGTATACGTGACACCTTCCCGACGGCCCTGGAGCTGCCGTGAGGAGTTTGACTTTGAAGGGGTGCCTTCATTTCACCCACAGGATAATGGCAGACCAGTGCGTGCATTTGGTTGTAACATACCAGAGCCCAGCAGCGCTAACTCCGACAGTCCGACAGGACAGGTGCAGGTGTTGGCGCGTTACCATGTGGTGACGTGGGCGTTACAGCGGCACTGAGGGTCAGACCTACAGGCCGCACTCGCAGGACCTCCACAAAGCCATCGCCGAACCAGCAGGTGACGTCGGCCGTGTCCAGGGTGAAGAAGAAGAGGCGGTCGGGACAGCGGGAGCGGCGGTACACGGAGCGTGGGTCAGCTGCTAACAGCGCCCGGATTGCAGCCGCCGCGTCCTCTGGGCCCTTCAGGAACTGGAACTTGGGCCGCCCCGTGTCTGCTCAACACAAGCAGGAAGTCGTGTGAGGTCATATCCACATTCCATCACTACTGTTTTCTTTCTTCAGTCAAAAGGACAAAAAACGATTCCAAGACAGGATAATTAGATCAAGGTTACGACATTATTATTACGTTTAATGCCTTCCTGCTTTATTTCTACAGGTCAGTGCAATGGCTTCATCCAACATTTGTATTTGTTTAAAGTGCACTATGCCCACTTAAGAGTACATAAACACACAGTGGCTTAACTAGGTTGCCCCCTAATGGATAAAACATGCAGTGTATGCTCTGACAGTGTGTGTATGTGAAGGTAAACAAAAGCTACCTGTGCTGTCAGGAGGTCCAAACTGTGTGAGCTCTCTCTCAGCAGTAGAGGTGAATCGTACACTCAGTGTACCCACTGGGGGATCTCTGATCCAGTCAGCAATCCTGCTATAGGCCTCTGGTCCATAGGACACCCTAGAAGCCACATCTTTCTCAGGCTCAGTGCTTGTGACCACAGCAGCGTCTGCAGGCCTCCTCTCTGCTGCGCTCTCTGCAAACAGCTCCCCCTGCTGGAGATAATCTTTCACTTCAGCTAGTACTTTGCTGAAGTCACTGGGCCCGGATGTTTCTGACCCAGATGGCTCTGTGGCCATGGCCTGTGATGAAGATGCACACTCCTCTTCAGGATCTTCCTCAAGGGTGTGGGAAGCATCCGACATCATGGAGGCTCCTGCTTGCTGGTAACAGGTGTCCACGTTCAGCCTCGTTAGTGGGGAGTCGTATTCTGGGATATACGGTTTAATATCCAACACTGGAGTCCCAGCAATCAGATCCACACTGGACAGGTGGAGTGTGTCACCTATTGAACAACAGAACGTACACTAATGTCGTGACACATACGATCAGAGGCATGAACAGTGCATTAATGAGTTATTAATGAGTAATGGGTTATAAAGGGTTATAAGGGTTAAGGATGGTCAATGAAAGCAGCTGGGTGAACTCTAAAGTGTACAGAGGCATATTGATTATTCAGAACAGACTAAACACATCAAACCAAGGCATGAGAATGAGGTGAATTCCCAAGAACCAGCAGCTATGGAAGTTCTGGTCTTTAGTCACGTGACCTGAACCTCACTCTGCTCTTAAGGAGGACTCTGTCTGCAAAACTTGTTACACACAAATATGAGTAAACAGTCTCCATAGTGAACCACCGCTGGCATTATACGCTTGAAACGCAGTTATTGTTTAATTTAATATCCAAAGTGCAAGAATATATAAATAGGAAATAACTAAAATGTGTAATTACGATGTTTCCTGGACTGCTAACAGTTGTGTTCAAGGCTGAAAGAGAGGGCATATCTACAAGGGTGACATGGCTGACTAACCCAGCAGTGCTCACACCCCTTTACCACCTGCTGCTGTCCTGTACCTACACCAGCCCCCTTCAGATAACTCCATGGACAGGTGGAGAGCGGGACCATCTGAGGGAACCTCACTACTCCCTGCTCCTTCCGCATGACAGCCAGAAGAGGGCGCTCTGACCTTCAATGCCCTCCAGCCGGGCGAGGGTGAGGCCGAGGGCGTTGGGCCTGTGGGGGCTGCGGGTGGAGTACACCCCCACCCTCAGCCCGTTAAGGCGTGGGGGCTTCACCTTGGCTTTGTAGCTCATGTGGCCATTCTTATGGAAGAGGAAGATGAGCCTGAAAGGAGGAAGGACAACAAAAAGCAGATGTGAGGAATGGAAACACTGACCTTGAGAAACACTTGAAATGATTTACGTCATCATGACAAACACTGGCTGCAGCAATACTGCATATAAAGATCAGTGGCTTTTGATATAAGGTTTACCTTCAGAAACACGGGCTTGTCCTGGGTGTGTGTGTGTGTGTGTGTGCATGTGTGTGTGTTTATATGAGCTTTAAGCAGAGGGGTATGTCATGATCCTCATCTCATTATCTCCAGACTAATAAATCTGGCCTTCATCCAAAATATTTACTATAAACGTGAAATAGCAAAAAGACCATCAAACCGTTTACAATAACGTTTAAAAGTGTACATGCGTGTACTCCTATAACTGCTTTCAATTATTATTGTTATTGTTTTTAATTGCAAGAAACGCAACACGTCATTTTTAGTTCATGACCAAGTAATGTGGGGACATTCAACAGAATGATACCCCCCATTCAATTGGATATGCACTCAAAGCTGCAGACTGCACATGATTCCAGTGACGGTCCGATCTCACACACACCACACGTGGGAGTACTGCTCCAGCCCGGCGAGCGCGTGTGCAGGATTGTTGAAGACCGAGGCGCGTATCTGCAGGCGCGCGCGAGATGACGCGCAGAGCGCGGGCTGCCGTGGGGTCCCGCTCTTACGCGCGAAACACGAGCTGATGTATCCGATGGGGACGGTCTCAACGTGACCTGGGACGGGCAACATCCACAGTGGGAACGTTAACAGCTACATCACGCCTTGCGGAGACCACAGTATCTCGTATGCTGCGTATTGTAAATCAGTAATATTTTTAAAAGGTTGTTGTAAATCCAATGATCAGGCATGTTGCCTGATGGACCACGAGTCCTCACCTTGCTCTAAAGACACCTGCGTCCCACCCTGATCCCGGGACGGACGGACTGGTCTTCCTGGGCTAACACCACCCGCCAGTATGGACTGGAGGGACGACATCTGTTTCCTGTGTGCCCGAACCACGCTGTCTACATGTTGTCTGTGGAAATAAGCAGTTTTACCTACCAACCTACTGAAAGGATGCAAGTAGATAGTATTTACCTTCGACACTGGATGTATGAGCTGGATGTATTAATTACAATTACATACATACCTGAGGTTCTTTATCTCCTTCCTCATTACCGATACTTGTTGTTTAAACCTTTGGGTTTGTTCAAAACAGTGACAGGGTGCTGCCGACATTTTATTAGCCAGTCAGCTAGCTACAACCCTAGATATTTAGAGTTGGGTTTCTGAAAGTGGAGAATGAATAAATGTGTATAAATACTGTCTTTGTTCGCGAAGACTAATCGTTTCTACAACTTCTAAAAACCACTTTAAACAGCGTGAACTACTGTAACCTTCCCTACTGAAACACGTGCTACTGACAAATGTGTTGGACAAGCAATGTCTTGCGCGGGGTGTTGTGCTGTTTTGTAGCGTTTGCTCGCTGCTCTTTTTATTCTTTCTTTACAGTAAAGTTTTACACCATGCTAATCAGAACAGTGATTATTTTTTTCTATTTTTTAATTCTATTAAAAAAATTTACTATTACTTTTTTATCATCGGGGGGTGTAAAGGCGCCTGGCCATGTGCCAACATATGTGAATAACCATCTTTGCAAACATCAGAGGTAAAAATCCATTGTTATTCTTTCTTTATTAAAATTGTTCATCTTGCAAAAATGCGTCGTCAGGCTTAATAAAGCGATATCACATTGCAATCGACAAAAAAACAATGCACGAATAAATATACATTTGTTCTGGTTTGAAATCACAAATAAAACCTAAGGTGAAAAGGCTTTTCGTGTTGCATATACAAACTTAAAATTAAGGTTCACCACAAATACAATGGTTCACTTTAATACAAAATGAAACGGTCAAATTGCTATGATGTTTCTGATTGGTCGAGAGCTCCCACGGTAACGTTTACAGCACGTTTCCAGGTATGTAGGCTTGCTGAGTTGGAGCTGGGGGCGGGGCTAACACTGGCTCAGAAAACGCTTTGTTCAGTTCGGCCAATCCAACGGCGGGTTCTTCATAAGCGCCTGTAAAAAACGTATTGTTGTGTCACAGTAAGCCATGCACGTTGTTGACAATCGTCTGGTTTTCCAAACCCTTGTCCTAGACTGGACTACAACATCAATAATGAAGATTTCCTACTGAATATAATGTTTTTAAATGTTGACTATGCATGTGTGCAAAGTTGCCCACATATGGATTATACATGACTCAACTGACTGATTATACATGTTATAGTAGATGTATGTAGTTAAGTCTTATAAGAATAGGCCGTTTCAAAACCTTGGTCAATGACAAGCCCCTCTGGAGGTTGTGGTCTGTCCTCCTCCTCATCTGGCCCCAGGTCTTCGATTAAAACTTCCCCAACAGCCTTGCTGCTTGGCACTTCCTCCAGTGCCACCCCAGTAGCAGGGGCAGGCAGGAGCTCAGGTGGTTGTTGGGTCACTGCTGGGGCAGATGCTGTGTGAGGGGTAAGGACAGGGACCGGGGCAGGTTGCTGCACTGGGATGGGCATCTCTGGCTGGTGGGCTGCTTGGAGCCGGGCCTGATCCGTTTGGGGATCGGCAGCCGGGGTGGTCTTCCTCGGCCGGCCCTTCTTCCCTGGAGTGTTGCTGGGCTCTTTCCGTGCTCTCTTCCTGCTCTGGGCTCTGGAAGTTTTGGGAGAAACACTATCAGAGCTCACTCCTTCAAAACGGGGGAATGTTTGAACTCCAATCAGGAACACTTTGTTTACATTAGATTCACACTGTATATGCTCTGAAGCACATACACAGAGAAGAGGAACATGTTTACAGTATATGTGAATAAAGCATACGTACATGAGTAAAATAAATGGGTTCTTCTGTACATGTAAATTAATGTGTATTCATGTGTATTAATCTTCAACATAACATTGCAGTTAATTGGAAGAATGCACTCATTCATCCTTCTGTGAAAGCCTCTTTAACCCACTGGGGTAGGTGCTGGAATGCAGAGCCTGAATATCTAGTTTCTTATGTGTGTGTGTGTGTGTGTGTGTGTGTGTGTGTATCCTCCCCCCACCCCCACCCATCACCCCCATACCCATATCCACCCCACCCTCACTTCACACGCCTCATCCCACCCCCCACACACACCCCTCCCCCACCCTTAGCCCCAGTTCCCACATAAGATCAGGACAGATGAGTGACAATCCTCTCCATGTACACATCTACACTATCTATCAGCACTAAAACAGAGTGAGGATGGGTTTACAGAATCAATACATCTGTAAAGAAAACACGCCATTAGTTTGTGTGGAGTTACTGCAGCCCCACACCACACTGCACGAGCACCAACTTTACCCATAAACCCACTGGTTAGTCGCCTTCTCTTCTGCCTCAGCCTTTCTCTTCCTCAGCAGGTCTCGGTCCCGCAGCCGCCGGCCAATCCCACCTGCCATAAAAACATATCCCACAGTGCTTTGCAGACAGGTCACTCTTTAGCAATAGATTTTTAAATGTAGGTGATAGCTGTTGGAATCAAAGAAGAGGTAAGCTCTTGATAGGTAGTTTGGACTCCAAGTTCAGTTCAAATAAAGGTTGCTGGAAGTTCAACTCTTTGCATGTTCTAAGGCAAAACTATCACTGGTAAGACATAACCAGACCAAAGGTCTGTGATAGCTTCACCGTGTTTACTGTCACACATATTGTACCAGTGACAACAGCTTCGATAGGAGTTTCGATAGGAATACTATATTGACCAACAGTCTTAGCACAATTTGGCAAGAAGGCTTACATGACATATGTCACTCTGTACAGATCAAACCGTAACTCTGAGTAAATATCACTTTGCCGAACCACGTTGGAACAATTCGAAGAAAAAATCTCTTCCTTTACAAATCGGAGGTACAATTCTCAAAACGGCTTCTGATGCAAGTGCTGCATTCCTTCATTACCAGTTACAGTTTTACTGTCTGGGAATGAATGAATGTTAAATGCTTGTGGAACAAGGCTTAAACTAAACTGAATGTCTCATTCAGATGTCCCTGAGTTGTATTTAGAGTCTCTGTGCAGTTGAAAGGTCATATGCAGTTGAAGGGTCATACCTTCATCGCTGTCTGGAGCCTTCGTGTCCACTGGGTTCTCCTTCTCAAGTGTCTCCTCCATTTTGTTGTCCTATCAAATGAATATAGTGCATTGGAAGAAAGGCAGAACAAAAAAGACTATTTGTGGTTCCCTCCCCCAAAGAGAATAATTATCTGGCCAAACATTAACAGAGAACTGGGAGAGTTCTTGCAACGTCGTTCTTATCTTATTTGCAAAGGTGGGGGACTTGGCAGAGTAGTCACAAGCACAAAACACTCTGGTCATGCTGCTGGTACAGATGGGATTGGTCATCATGTGTGCTGTGTCATCTTTTGAATTTTTAAAATCTTCTACACCTGGTTTAGAACAGAGCAATCCTGAAGTCAACCTGCTGATTTGAGTTTATATGGGTGTAGGCAATCAGAGTATGACTATAAATGGTTTTTAAAGTTTTCACATTACTTTCTATACATTTTTTTTTCCTTTTTTTAAAGTCTGACATGTAGCTATATAAGGTGGCTGATTCTACAGAGAGTTTTTAAGCAGTGGCATGTTTACGTTGCACACTGGATTCTGCAGGGAAACATGGTGGTCTGTGGCTGCTGGCAAGAAAGATACAAACGCCTCAGTCTTATCCCACTTCACAAGTTCAGTCTTGAATCCACCACACTAAACATCTATTTAAAGAATGGGGGGAAATGCTTGCTCTGCCCCATGGTGTGTGTGCTTTAAACAACAGCACACCATCACTAGCAACAGGCTGTTCAGTTGCACTGGAGCACAGCTGTTACAGAACATCTTTGTTGTGTGGAAGACTGGGTCTGGGTCAACCCATGTGGTCCGTGGGTGGATGGTGTGTGTGTGTGTGTGTGTGTGTGTGCCTGCTACTGCTTTTCTGGTTCGCGGGTTTCGACCACTCAGAGTTGTCAGCCTTTTCCCGGGCTCCAGATGACAGGCGTTCCACGCTTATCTGCACTATTTCTTCACTGGGCGTGGTCTCAATCTTCACCACACACATGGAGGCCGGCTGACCAGGAGGTTCAGCTGTCACACGGCAAGACAAGCTTCTTCCTCACACTATCCGTCCCCTCTGACTCATGAGTGCTGGATGCCCAGTAGTTTTTGTGATAGGTAATATCAAGTTGGGTCATTTTCAAAGATCAGTTACAAAGCAAAAAAAATAACATAAAACCAAAAAAATGAGATGACTATAAAGCTACAAGCAGCAACCATAGAAAAATAAAATTGCCGTTAGACTTCCATTGAAAAAACAAAACAGTACAATGAGTTGTTACTAAGGTTTTCCCATATGCAATCTTATGTCTAATCTGTAACAGACACAGATGCAATCACTATTCAATGCAGTGTGACTGCAAAGTTAATATTGTTGACCTCTTTAAATAAACACACACACAAAACCCTTCTTTAGTAAAAAAGAAATTAAAAACCCTTCCAGTAAAAAGAATTATGTAAAACAAGAGCAAAGATATATTATTGAATCATACGTCAAAAGCAAAATATGCCAGGACAACCTCTTACCTTTACTGAATAAAGAATTGTCAGCTGCTGTACGTTTATGGAGGTCTCATGTATGTTTGTGTGGACTTCTTTTTCCCGTCATACACAGTAAGTGTTTTTACTAACTGCTGCTGATGACGCTATAAGTCATCAGCGGGTCTGGCGGGGACACTAGTAGCAAGTGCACTCTTATACATGTGCTGAGGTCTGAACACAATTGAGGCACAGTTGGCCAAAATTCACATAGTGCCCCCTGCTGGTTGATGACTTTTATAGCGTTTCGGTTTTCTGTTGAAAGATACGGTACACATAAATCACAAATGAGATGAACAATCTTATTGTGGGGACACCCCAAACAACTCCTTAATGTTGTAGAACGTATAGCAGAAATGTCTTGAGGACTTTGAATACTGAAAAAGTAGTTTTGTTGTTTATTTTGTTATTTTAACAAACAACTACTAAAACTGCAGGATAAGTTTTTCTTTATTCTATCGTTATTGTATCATATCCTGGGCATGCCGATCACTTCCTCTCATCATATTCATTGCGGTGTCCTCCAGTGCAGTGGGCCACTCATAACCCGCTCAGCAGGGAGCACAGGCGCACAGGTTAGAGTCAGTCAGACCTCAAGGGCTCCAATGTGTGTGCAGAAGGCAGGCCAGACACCCCCACCTCAAACACGTATATACAACGGACACTTCACTGCAGTGCAAATAACACACCTCCCCTCTGTTTCAGACCTCAATGAGCATCTGTGTCGGGGTCTTTTTTTTGGGAGGGGGGTACTTGCCAGGACAATTTCTGGTAGATTTATTAATTATTATTCGAAATGTTGTAACCGTTAAATGCAGCGTGTGTCTGCACAAAACACATAAAATGTCAAAACAACTGGAATCAAGATTTGTTGCTCACATTGTCATGTTTTCCTTTAATAAACATGTTATAAGAACAGTCAAGGAACAGTTAGTGGGTCAGTTGATACTGAGGGAGAAAACACTGTATGCATTTGAGGTAAAACTTAAACGTGTGACAAATGCTTGTACATTTGATGTTTCGTTTAAAATAAAAAACACAAAAAAACATAATTCGTTGCAAATGTATACTTATATAAATAACTACAAGATATCAGTACAAATCCACATGGGGGAAAAACACAAATAAATCTTTAGACATCTGCAATCATGCATATTCAAAGTAACTGACAATCATTTTGGGTTTATAAAATCAAACAATATTCGTAAATAAAGAATGCAGTAGTAAATCTTTTCGAACATGACGCCGTTCGTGTTTTTGAGACTGCATTGCCCGTTTAACTGCAATGAACATCGCTGACCAGAGATGGCGATATTGAGTATATATTTGTTTCAGTCCTGTTTCCCTCCATGGTTTCTCCTCTCCCTGACTAAGTTGGCGTTTGGTTCAGATCATTATACAGTCCCATATTCTCCCTCCATTAGGGCATCTCTCTGCCTTTTGGGCTAAACAGAAATTCCACCGAACCCCAAGAGGGAAGAGTCTAACTTCTCAAGGGCGACATGGATATGAAAAAGAGGATCCATTTGGAGCTAAGAAACAGGACACCATCTGATGTGAGTGGCTTTTGAGCCAAACCTTAGTTTTCTGCCTAGCCATGCTAGCTCGCTACTTTTTGCTTCCAAGTGACCTGTGCAGTTAATGGTAACCACATGGGTTTAACGTTTCGAGAGAACTAGCTATAAGACTGGATTGTTGCTCCTGGCTGAATATTCAGGTTTTTTAATACCACAACGGTTTGTTTTGATACAAAGGGCACCAGACTACAAAAGCTTTATTGAATTGTTAGTTTCGAAAGCTGGATCTTTTACCCACGTTATTGCAGCACTCGAACTGTTTCGCAGCCCCCCAACACTCGATGTTGCAGCTGTACAATATTTGATAGGGTCACATTCAAATATTTAGCAACTTTTACACTGGTGTCGTTGGTGGGCTGTTCTGCCACGATGCATCGGACACAGCTAGACGGAATGGTTTATTTCACGAGACCGGGAGCCATGTTTGTTGCTAGCTGGCTAACACCGCCGCTAAACGGGGCGCCCTTTATCACAAAGCGCTTTAAAACCACGAGCAGCGAGCTGGAATTCACATTTGTGTACAATTTCGAGCGACCCGCTGCTTTTTTTGTTTCGCCCTGGCACCTCGTTACACCGTCCGCTTTGTGTGTTATTCGTATTTAAGTCCAGGAACTGAGCCGAGCTAGCGTGAGAGAGCGCAAGAAAATAGTTGACACCATCTGCCAACTGTAACGGACGAAACGGCGAGTCTCGCGCTCGGCTAGCCAGTTAGCTATATGTTTAATAGCTCGATAGGCGGCTGAGTTAGATTTAAAGGGCCAGGTTTTTTTCCAGTGTAAAAATTTCCACTGAAATTAATATGATCGAAAAAAAATATTAGCTACAAAACGCAGCTGAAATTAATGTGGTGCTGGAGTTAAAGCCCCGTTTTTTAAAGTTTTCTCCTGTGGAGATCACTGCCGGGCGGCCGGAGCGACACACGGCTGATCAGCGAATTTCGTTCCCGCCATTACGCCACACGCTAGTTAGCCCAGCCGCACACCGAAGAGACGGATGTGTGCGCTCATTTTACACATCCTCTAAAGTGTTTAAACTTTTAAGTGCACCAATTTGTTCCGTTCTCGGCCGTTTGGTTAAGTTTGTACCAGAAACACGATGGCGTGCCACCACCGCACGAGTGACCGAGTCAAAGTAGCCACATTTGCTTTGCTAGTGGATGGGGGGGGAATCCGGCGGAAATTTAGCTACATTTGCTTAAAAGCATGCAAACAATGCCTTGCATACAATAAATATACGCTGTACATAAACTGCAGAATATATCTTACACGCCACATTGAAATTTTTTACAATCCCCTCCCATTAACGTTGAGATCTGTGCGTACTGTGTCTCTGGAGTCGCCATGTTGTCACTCTGTCGTCTCTGGTGCTGTGGAGGAAGGAACTCTCTCCATCTTTGTCTTACTAATTTCCGCTCTGAATGTTTTCTTCGTCTCTCTCGGAAAAAAGGGTTGCAGCAACATGATACCAATTTATAGTTTCCACCTGCGTTTTAAAATACGTCCCACTTGTGGTGTACCGTGTAAAATGCAACGAAGAGACGCTTATGTAGGGTTTTGGCGAGTAGCCTCTCGCTGTGGGGTGGTTATGTAGCTAATGGCGTCGGTGCGGCTCTCTGGCGGTGTTGGCAGCGCGGCGGCTCTTAAAAGGGGCGACGGTTAGCTGGTGGCTAACTAAACGTTTGTCATTAGTGCCTGCTGCGAAGGCTGTGACATGCTTTCGAGTACACGGATTGTAGCTCTACATTGCTACCAGAGGTGTAGTTGCGGGTTAAATGTTGCTCTATGAACAGTTTTTTGGGGTTTTTTTTTATGTGCTTGACAAACACATGTTGGTTTAGAAAGTCTTGCGTGAATATTTTCAAACAGCCCATTCTCATCCAAGTCATCAAAGTTAATGCTACAGTGTGGTAGTCGTTTCACAGTATACACACCATAGTAATTACAGAAATTAAAGCTTTGTAATACCATCGTAAATTCAGGTACATATTACCATATAAACTCCCGTTTGGGGGTGTTTAATATGTTTATAAAATGTTTTGCCTCGGTACGCAGAGGCGGAATGTGGTGTGCTTCTGAACTTAGGCCAGCAATACCACTACGTCCCCCACCCCCACCCCTTCATTAAATGTGGCAATAATTGGAGTGCAATATTAATCTCTTATAAATCTGTTTATCTCTTTTCTTATTTTCTGTGATGTGTATGTAATTTACATTTTGATTCCTGTTTGTGTTTTAGGTACGAGAACTTGTTCTTGATAACTGCAGATCAAATGGGGGTAAAATCGAAGGTCTCACTGCAGAATTTGTCAATCTTGAATTTCTCAGTTTGATAAATGTGGGTTTAATGTCGGTGTCCAACCTTCCTAAGCTTGGAAAACTTAAAAAGGTCAGTTGAATCCTTGAATTGGTCCTTGAATCCTTGTTTTTAATCCTTTTCATATTGCAGATCATAAGGCTGCACAATTCTGGCTGAGTTCTGAGTGTTTGTTAATGATTTCAGCTGGAGCTCAGTGACAACAGAATCTCCGGTGGCCTGAATGTTTTAGCAGAGAGACTACCGAATCTCACGCATCTAAACCTGAGCGGCAACAAACTGAAGGACATCAGCACGCTGGAGCCTTTGGTTAGTGGCTGATTTCTTATTTTGTTGGTAGTGGTGCTGGTGTTTGTTACTTTCACACAGTTGCATTCAGTCATTATAACTGCTTAAGTGAAAAATAAAAAAGTCCTTGACCTGTGACCTGTAACCTCTGCAGAAAAAACTTGACCACTTGAAAAGTCTCGATCTCTTCAACTGTGAAGTGACGAATCTGAACGACTACCGGGAGAGTGTGTTCAAGCTGCTTCCTCAGCTGACCTACCTGGACGGGTACGACGTTGAAGATCGCGAGGCGTCCGATTCCGACTGTGAAGCTGATGGAGTGGATGATGATGACGATGAAGGTGAGGTTGGTTCGCCAGTGTCGGTGAAACATTTTCCCCCCATTTGTCATGCTAATGTAACATTACTTTTACAGAGGGGGAAGAAGAGGAGGAGGAAGACTTTGATGAGGAAGATGATGAGGATGAGGAAGAGGATGAGGTAGAAGGCGAGGAAGATGACGAAGATGTTAGTGGAGAAGATGAGGTACGAACTTATCTGTATTTCACCAATAAAGCAAGGACAGAGGACTAAAGACCAGGGCTGATTTTTTTGAGCCTTGGAGACATTTACATTTTGAGGCAAATCAGCCCTTTAAAGTGCTGAATGGGGGGGGGGGGGGGGGCATGTTAACTCTGCAGTACTGCAGACACCACACGCTAGCAAAGACCAACTTAACACTGCAAGTTTCTATGATGCAGGAGGAAGATTTTGGCCAGGACGGAGAAGTAGATGATGAAGATGATGATGATGACGACGACGATGAAGGTTTGTATAATATTTTAAACCTTCAGAGCTGGATTCACAGACTGAGATTGGACCCAAATCTGAACTAATTTGCAGTGGTTATTCACTGTTGGGCCTGCAGTGCCAGACTGAGTGTATAAACCCTCGTGATTAGGAGGTGTTGGCACTTCTTTGGTACTGCAGGTATATTGTTTTTCCTGAGACGTCGGTTCTGTGAGACACTGGAAGTTGTTATAGTTGGAGCGCCCCCTCCTATTTGGGCTGCCGGACACGGCAGTGGGTCACGCTGATCTTGCATCAGAACAGATTTGATGTGTTTATTTCCTCCGTTTTTGACGTGTAGTTCAAGTGAATGCTAACTCCACTTCCCTGTAGCTCTGCATTCAGATTTAATCTGGACAATAATCAGCTAGTGTGCGCTACAGAACATGTTGCACCAGAGAAGGGTCAGTTTTTATATTTTGCTGTGATGAAGTCGTTATGACGCAAGAGAAGAGTCTTCAGTGCCTGCTGTGAGCCGTGCTGGGATTACTGTTGTGCAGTAATGACACATTTTGTGTTTGGCACCTCCATTTTTGTTCTATCAGACTGGTGGCGCACACACACACACACACACACACAACAGATTTTGCTACAGGGATTTGAAAAAAGGTCAACTGCAGGTTTCTCGTCAGCGGGAACTGGTGAGACTCTGAGATTCCTAATATTGTTTGTTTCACAGAAGAAGAAACCACAAAGGGTGAGAAGAGAAAGCGAGAAGCAGACGATGAAGATGACGATGATGATGACGAGGATGATGAATAAGAGCCAACGAGCCAATCAGCTACCAACCCTTCCACCCCCACCCTACACCTTCAGCCTGTGCTCCACTCAGTTGCCCCACCAACCTCTACCTGCCACCCCCTAGCTCTTCTTTCCACAACTCTCCCCCAGCTCTGAGCTCCCTATGGGGGCAAGACTGTACCGGATGGGTGGGGCATGTGGAGCTACGCCCATGGAGCCAAGCGAGAGCCCTCTTCATTGGTGGCTCACTCTGACGTTCACTGTCAAGCCCCGCCCCTTTCCCTTGCCCCACCCTGTGTGTCTAGAGACCCGTGAGGACTTTGGGGACTGGTATCTAGTTTTGGGTCTGTGCTTTTAATATTGTGTTCCAGAATTATTTTTTTCTTCTTTTATTTTTGCTGTTGAGGTTTTTTTTTTTTCCTTGACTTTTTTTTATCTTTTGTTTTTGTTGTTTGTTTTTGTTCCCAATTTCCCAATAAGATTATTGCTATAGCAACTGTGTGACGAGCAAGCCATAATTTTAGTGTGGCAGCCTGTTGCACAAATCAAGGTTGTAGCTACATTTTTACTTTCTGTAAGACAAAAAAACAACTTTGTAAATAAAATGATAACATTTGGTGCTTTGTTCTTCCTTTGCTTGTCTCTGTTGTGAAGAAGACCCGAGCTGTCCAGAAGAAAAACCAGCTCCGACCTCACTGGCCTTACTGGCAGATGACCGAATCACTGTGGTGCCATCAGCCACCAGAGTGCTTTATATTTCACTGTATCAACCAAAGGCATTTTATCTTCAGGCAGGCTGAAAAGCATGAAGATCTCGTCTTCTACCTTCTGAACTGGAGATTATAGAAACTTGAGATTGACCATTACTGCAGTGAAATAGCTGCTATTCCAGATCTGAAATTCCTTGTTTAATGGTGTAGCATGTATATTTTAAAGTACATCACGCAGGGCAAGTTTGTTTCCTGTAATCAAAGGTATTTGACTTGTGCCCTCTTAAATAGGTGTTTCTTACAGTGTCCTATGTAGCCTAGTCACAATGGCTAGTTTAAATTAGTTATTGCTCACTGGACATATGTAGATTGTCTAGTTTAGGGCTGTCTCCACGTGTAGCGTGTGTCTACATGTTCTGAAACTCATACGCGATCCACAGTGGAAAATCAACATATGATAATGCAGCAGTGGTTTGGATATTCAACTCCCATGTTGAGTGTCCAGTTAGCTGGTAACTGACTACAGGACATATGTACCAACACTGAAATTTATTTTTAAAGCAAGAGTTTCTGGCCTTTGACAAACACACAGTTCTAAATTTAAGTGCTAAGAAGGGGATGTTAAGATTCCAGATTGACACTGTACTCTGTAGGAGTAGAACTGGACTAGTTGGCTGGTCCTGATTTAAAATGTTAAGTGTATTGAGGTGCTTATCCAGTACTAGGCCTAGTCAGCATATGCAGGTACAGTTTAGGGTTATCTACTACAGTATACTATAGGCTAGTGAGGATTTCCTTCCATCTGATCTAACTCATTAGCTAATTAATGGGTTAAACTCTTGGTTGCTCTAACAAGGATGTGACAGTGCGGAATACACTAACCTGTAGTGCAGAGGTGCTCCAGGAACAGGAAGTGGTCAACACTTGCCAAACGCATTCAACTTCAGAAACAAATGAAAGATGAAGCAACACAACTGAACACTAGTCATTATATTTGTGTATACACTGCTGAAAGATACATTGAAATGATAACTTGTAATTCAAAAACGAGGTCATATTCAGTATATTGATGAGATTGCACCATGGTGTCCCCGGGGAGGGAGGAGATGGGGGTGTAGAGGAGCTGTAGGGAGGTATGATCCCCACTAACATCTGGAGCTCTCAACCTCAGACCTTCAGTTTGATCAGAATGAGCGCATACCCCTTCTGATTTGGATTTATCAACAGATTTGGCATTAAAGCAGAGTGGTAAGGATAAGATGTGTCCAGGTAAAGTCCATTTAAGTACTCAAACTCAACTGGACGCAGGAGATTTGTAATCACACTCTTGGCTCAGGAATTGTTTGTGGGTAGCAAAGGTACTCAACAATTAACCAAAACATGAGTGTGCAGATCTCTTACCTCTGGCAGGACCCAAAGAACTTGCCATGACCTGCCATGACTGTGACTATAACATGAGTAGGCACAAAACCTTCAGAGAGGAAATTGCTGTAGCACCAGTTACACTGGATGTGTGTGTATGTGGTCATTTCAAGAATAAACACTTCAATTTGCATGTGATGCTAAATGATTACTTGCTACATGTTTACTGCATTAGCTGAGTTTAGGACCTTTTGAAGAGTTCCATATATGTGCAGCAGGCACCCAAATGGACCAATCACGCCCTGATGAATTCTGCACCAGTCACCGAAATGTTCTGGCAGACTTTGCAGTGTATGAACATCCATTTCTGGGGCCAAAAGAAATGAAATCGATCATGTGGTCAAACATAATTCCTCATTAACCAACATTGGTCTTCTAAAGCTACACACACGCCTGAATGGCATCCTCTGCCTTAGTGTCTGGATTATGGTCATACTCTACAAATGGAGATATGGACGATCAGAAGGCCAATGTCCTGCTTATTAGAGATTCAGTTGGTGGACCTGAATATTAAAGTTTAATAAATAGCTATGGATGGCATATATGGCATTTATATGTGTGTTATATACACACATTTCACCAGCGCTGTGGGTCAGTGCAACAATGGCATCTGGGTTCCAGATCATGAACTACACATTAATCTGACCTGACCTGTAATAAATTATAGTATAACAACCTAAGGCCTTAAGTCACTAATGTGACACACAGACACTTGATTAGTGTGCTTTGGCCAGCTCCTCTGTAGTCATGACAACAGAAGCATCAGAGAGCATGAGTTTAACATCGCAGTGTTGAACACAGTCTGCAGAATGCACAGTAAAGTTTTACAAAGCAACTTTATCCAAAACCAAGAACAAGTGTCATTTCACAAACACATTGTGTGCATTTACATACCAATATCTGAACAAAAACATTTTATACAACGTATGGCTTTTGCAGACGCGTGAAACTATGGGTGGTGTTTTGGTGAAGGAGTCCCGGCCGTGTTTGCAGACGTTTTGGTGTTTGGTCAGCGGAGGTCTGCGTGCCGTCGTGGAGGTGGAGCATATCTGCTCGCACGAGCACAGTTCACCCGCACATGTGCTGCACCCAGATAAGATACACACCTCAGGAGCTTCCAAGTGTGAGTGAAATACATTTCAGTGAACAAGTGCCATCTCTGGTGTTTTCTAGTGAACCCAAACTCCAACATTTTGGTGTCAAAATGTATTTGGAATGGATAAAATTTTCAGTGTTGAATTAAGTATTAGAATGTTGATTTAGGTCACGTTAAGTGAACTGTGTAGATGTTAACTGAGGACAGGAGATGTGGTTTGTTGTTGTGCTACAAAGCATTTCTACCCAAAAACAGTTGTGCCTCAGTGCGTTATAAGTGAACTCTGCAATGTCAGTAGTATGGCCATGTCAGCTGGAGACTGTTCCTGCTAACCCAACACCACCATAGTCTTACAGTCATCTTTATTATAAGGAAACATTACTATAAACATTTACTTAGCCTCTCAAATAGATTTTCATTGTTAGATGCTTTTGGAAATTATCCCTGGCGTGAAAACATCAACTGGAGACCATTCCCAAGATGCTGGGTGGAGTCCTGACTCTGAAGATCTCCCCATTCTGCTCTTTGGGATCAACTGAGATCATAACTCTGTCCAATGAACAAGTGTGGTTCCCACGGAGACAGGTGCAACAGATGCAGCATTAGCAGGCAAATACAGGAGCGTAGGCCCCTCATGTTCTCCAATGTACCTTTACATGAGGAGAACATCTCCCCTTTACATGAGGAGAACATCTCCCCTTTACATGAGGAGAACATCTCCCCTTTACATGAGGAGAACATCTCCCCTTTACATGAGGAGAACACGCGGGCTGGTCTGGCACAGACAGCGGCACGATAAATGTATGCTATCAGCAAAGAGCCAGTCAGGGAAAGACAACAAAGTGAAACTTTGAGATTCAGGATTGCTGATACTGGGCCCCCCGGTTAAATCCACGCAGTGCACAAGCAAAGATCAGTGCAGTAACACCACGAGCCAGAAACCTACTGCATCTCTCTGCATTAACTATAGTAGTTTCCTTAGACGACAGATATTGTATTATTCCCTTTTTTCAACATTTTAAAAAAAGAAAAGTAAAAAATAAATTGAAGAGAAATGATAGCACATGGGACAGTGTCTTATCCGTACAGAGAGGAGGTGGCTGTTCACCAGTACTGGGTCATTAGCCACACGGGCGTTTGAACATCCCGACCTAGAGGAGCTCATGGTGAAGCTCTGTGCAGTCTGACTCACGTCTCGATCTCCCTCACTGCAAACACCATGACTGACGTCTCCTCTCACACGTCCTGCTCCACTCATCAAGCTCCCATGTGCATCATACAGCATTTTAACTGAAATCTGAAAAACAGTCTGAAATCTGTTGTACAATCCATATATGATGTATTGTTAACCTCACCGTGACTGAACAAGCATGTGCACACCCTGGCAAACACACACACACACACACACACACACACACACACACACACACACACAGGCGCGCGCGCGCACCAATGTTCACATTCTTAAATGTACTTTTTAAGACAGGCACCTTGTTTCTCCCCAAAATAAAAAAAAAAAACAACATTTTGAAGAGGATAATTTGCAAAAACAAAAGCTTTGCATAGCTCTGAATAAAACAAAAAAACATAATTACAGTAAACCAACCTCTGTGTTTTTGCACACAATCATACAACAGTCACCTACTGAGCTGTGATTTTAGGGTTATGGTTATGGTCAGGGTTTGGGGTTAGGGGTCTTAATGGTGCGTGTCAACTACACGTGGATGTAGCCAGCAGAAGGTGGAGGAACAGGCATGTTTGCTGGGGTGCTGGGGGTGTGTGGAGGTATACAGTGCTGGGGTAAAGAAACATTGGGGCTTTGGGCTTCCTGGAACACCCCCCCCTCCACCCACACACACACACACACACACACACACACACACACACACATCAGCGGGAGCTCTGCGAGTTCCTCACATTTTTTATCTCGAGCTCAAGCTGTTTGATCCGAACGTCCCTTTGGTTGAGGACCTCACGGAGCCTCCGAATCTCCTCCTGCTGTTTGTAGAAGATCTGCCGGAGCTACACACACACACAAACACACACACACACACACACACACACACACACACAAACACACATCATACAGACACATACAGATACGTCATGTAAATCTCATTTTTTGTTTGTTTGTCTTATACCAACATCACTAGATGTACTTCAAAATACTTTCAAAATAAAAATGTGCCCATGTGAGAATGTGTGTGAGGCACAGAGAGTGTGTGTGTGAGGCACAGAGAGTGTGTGTGTGAGGCACAGAGAGTGTGTGTGAGACCTCATTCTCGGTTCTGGGAGGTGAGTTCTGTGGGAGATCCTGCTGATTGCTGGCAGCTGTGGGGGTGGACCTGCTCCTGTCCTGACTCTTCTCTCCAGAGGGGGGCAGCAGTGGCTGAGAGGCACTTGCTTCCTTGTGCTCCTGTTTGTGGGCGGAGCCAAGCTGGTCCTGGATGTAGGTGAGCTGGAGCAGCCCAGGGCGGCTCTGAGAGCGACGCGTGTCCAGAGAAGAGCTCAGCGCTTTTCCTGACTCCAAGTCTTCATACGCCTCCACCTTACTGCCGGGCCTGAGAGACATCAGCGTGGGGCCTGCGGAGGAAAAGAGGGAGTGAGAGAGACAGAGAGAGAAAGAGAGGGAGGGAAAGAGAGACAGAGACAGAGAGGGTGAAGAAGAGGAGAGTGGAATGTAGAGAGAAAGGCAACAGAAAAGATGGAAATGGGTAATAGAGGAAGGGAAAGACTTCTACAGGATGTAATTCAGCTCCTTGTAGCACAGCTGCTGTGTAGAGCTCTAAAGCAACAGCAGACCTTTGAATAGACGTAGCTGAGTCACAGTGCCACCCACCTTCAGCAGAACAGCGAGGAAGCACCATCACATGTTTACTGGAGAGGGGCATTCATTCCCCACCATACCAGAACCACGCCCAGCACCTCGACAGCCACCAGAGCTTCTGCTATGGGTGATCATCCAGAACTATTTCACTCTCTGTTCCTTATAAGAAACACAAGAGCAGCACGCAGCTGGTTGCAATTCAACGTAGAACTGGCCAGAACTGGGAAGAACTGGGCAGAACTAGGCAGAACTGTAGACAGTCTGCCCCCTCCCCCTGCACCAGACCACTGCACCTACCACCCCTTTAAATGGCTGCCGTATTACAGCTTAATCTGTAAACACTTCAGAGGTAAACATGGCATCATGCCTGAAAATCAGGGTGACTCAGCTTCCCTTTGAGAACGAGAGCTGTGTTTGTGAATGTGTGTATGTGTGTGTGTGTGTGTGTGTGTGTGTGTGTGTGTGTGTGTGGAGCAGCTACAGCTGGTCTGTGGAGCCAAGATCATGGAGACCCTCACCTTTGTCCATTCCACTCAACCACTCTTCGGCGCTCAGGGCCGGCTCCTTCCCAGCGGTCATGGGGTAGATGTCTTCCTGATAGGTCTCAGACTGCAGAGAACATCAGAGAACATCAGCGGCTCACCATCAGCGGCGATACGCCTGTCCTGATGCTCTAACTGTGCCCTAACAATCAGGCCAATGGTTCTACAGACCTGTGATTCCTACAGGTATATGGTTGGGTATGTGGGCTCTGCCCAGAGGGCAGAGGTGAGAGGTGAGAGGTGTAGAGAGAGGTGCAAGGAGAGTGTGGAGTAGCAGAGCTGTTGATAGAGAGAGCACTATGCAAGCTGCAGGGACAGCAGAAACAGAGCAGTAATTGAGCTGTAATAGAGCAGCAGCAGCTCTGTAGAGCTGTATGTGGAGCTGTATGTCGGGCTGTTTGTAGAGCTATGGTAGAGCTGGAGTACAGCTGTAAGTTGAGTTGTATGTAGAGCTGCAGTAGAGCGGTCTGTCTTACCCTGCGTGGTACAATCATGGACAGAGGCTCAATGAGGCTCTTGATTGTCACCAGTCTATAGAATCTGAACACCTCACAGGAGCAGACGTCCAAACCTCGCTTTGGCATGACAGCTGACAGAGAAAACACGCGCGCGCACACACACACACACACACACACACACACACACACACACACACACACCCACACACACACACACACACACATAAATATTCCCTTATAAAACTAAATTTATGTTTAACCTATAAATCTAGAGTGAGTGAGTGAGTGCCTTTTTTCACCCAGGGCTTAACTGTTATAGCAGCATTCATTGTTAACACATGACAGGAAGGTAAACAGGTAGGCAGCCCTGGTTTGCATGGGAGTTTTGTTATTCAAATACTGATGCAGGAGATTTGCATTGCTAGTAAGACTAGGGGAGCAGCAGAGCAAATAGACAAACAGGCTTTTAAACAGCTCTGTGTGTGTGTGTGTGTGTGTGTGTGTGTGTGTGTGTGTGTGTGTGTGTGTGTGTGTGTGTGTGTGTGTGCCTCACCCATTCCTTTCTGTGGAAGGAGAGATCGATACTCAGTCAGATAGTGTACGTAGGGCTTCTCAACGCTCACCTCATAGTATCTGATATTCCCATCTCCCTACAGAGCACAGGAGATTGTATAAGAGCCAACTCTACCCCCACCATCAGCTACACCACTCCACAACTACACACCCCTCTCTGCTGAATATTCCCACAAACATCTCTCACATATAAAAACGAGATTAAGAAATGTTTTGCTGCTTGTCTGTCAGACATTAAAAAATAAAATTTAACTGTGTAAAACAGGCAAATGAGTCAGTGTGTTTGTGCAAATTCACTGATGAAATAAGCAAAAGTCAGAGTTCTAAGTACGTTTAAAGCTCTAACCACTGGGATTACATAAGACTTGTAAACAACGGGTGCTGAACCTCCTCATATACCAGTCATAATGTGTTAGAGCATGTATCACAAGAACCTGCCTCAGAACAGACATTAGAATGTAGAGAGATAATAATGATCACAGAACAGACATTAGAATGTAGAGAGATAATAATAATCACAGAACAGACATTAGAATGTAGAGAGATAATAATGAATCACAGAACAGACATTAGAATGTAGAGAGATAATAATAATCACAGAACAGACATTAGAATGTAGAGAGATAATAATAATCACAGAACAGACATTAGAATGTAGAGAGATAATAATAATCACAGAACAGACATTAGAATGTAGAGATAATAATAATCACAGAACAGACATTAGAATGTAGAGATAATAATAATCACAGAACAGACATTAGAATTTAGCGAGGTAATAATGAATCACAGAACAGACATTAGAATGTAGAGAGGTAATTATCCATCACAGCACAGACATTCGAATGTATAGATAATAATAAATCACAGAACAGACATTAGAACGGTAAGAACCCCTCACAGAACAGAGACAGTATGCAGAGAAGTGGAGAGAAACAGACAAACATAGGTGGCCACACTCGTAGTACAGCAAACTACGATTTCATATACTTTATAAGTATTCATAAAGTTTCATATACTCACTTTTCCAGCTATGTAAAGCATGTGTGTGTCAGGGTCATAGAAGGGAAACAACACACCAGACAAGCCATCCAAGTCTTCTTGGAAAGAAGGCTGAGAAAGGTCTTCCTGCAACACACATGCCAAAGATGATACAGAACTAGTGGTCCAGACTGGAACAAGGAAACATAGGCTAAGATTTAACTGTAATTCACTCAAGTCTATTAACTATTTTCAGAATGTACAGGCATAAACCAACGCTACAACTGTCCTGTTCCTGGAAAAAGAAAAGGATGCTATGCAGCCATTCTATCAATAGAGGGCACTGTACACTAAGCAAGCTGTGAGATGCCATGTTGTGGTTGAAGAGGAAGAAATGCTTGCTGTGCGTACTTGGTCCCAGAGGGCAATCTGCCGATGATTCCAGCGAGAACTTCCTGTTGACACCAGCATCTTCAGGTTCCCCAAGAACAGCACCTTACTGGCCCTGTGTGATTTACAGCTGGTTTCCTGAAGTAACACATGGGGAATTAAATCTTAATAACCACTAACAAAGCAAAACAGGAAAGATTGGTTTAAGAAAGTACAATTATTGTTGTTGATATTCACTGAAAATGGCAACTTCTAAGGCTGCTTTATAACACTGGAATTCCTATTCTACCAGCAGAATGTCACTACAGGATCACATGAATACACAGGATCACAGTGGTTCCTTTACATCTTTGGTTAGTTTGGAAAATCCTCTGAGTGAGAAGAGAACGCTCACACCAACACCATGAGAATGCTCACACCAACACCAAGAGAATGCTCACACCAACACCAAGAGAACGCTCACACCAACACCATGAGAACGCTCACACCAACACCATGAGAACGCTCACACCAACACCATGAGAACGCTCACACCAACACCAAGAGAACGCTCACACCAACACCAAGAGAACGCTCACACCAACACCAAGAGAACGCTCACACCAACACCAAGAGAACGCTCACACCAACACCAAGAGAACGCTCACACCAACACCAAGAGAACGCTCACACCAACACCAAGAGAACGCTCACACCAACACCAAGAGAACGCTCACACCAACACCAAGAGAACGCTCACACCAACACCAAGAGAACGCTCACACCAACACCAAGAGAACGCTCACACCAACACCAAGAGAACGCTCACACCAACACCAAGAGAACGCTCACACCAACACCAAGAGAACGCTCACACCAACACCAAGAGAACGCTCACACCAACACCAAGAGAACGCTCACACCAACACCAAGAGAACGCTCACACCAACACCAAGAGAACGCTCACACCAACACCAAGAGAACGCTCAAATGGACTACATGCATGCGTGGCAGCTGGGAATTCCAACTGCTGGGAAATATATTATTATTATTATTATTATTACTATTAATAAATTATTAATCAGTCTTTATAATTACAGCTTACGATAAAGTAAGTGTGGGGTAGTCATGGTGGTTAGGGAACTGGTCTTATGACCGGAGGGTCGTGGGTTTGCTTCCTGGGTACTGGGATGGGGCTGCCCATTGCTCTGGGCCCATGTGCACCACAGCCCCCTAGTGATCACTAGTTTGTGTGTTCTCACTTACAGGTGGGTAAATGTGGAGGACTAATTTTGACTGGGGTGAAAATCACAATTGACAATATGGCAACTTAATTAAAATTATAATTTTGGATTACTGCTGCAGGATTAAAAAAAAAAAAGATCTTCAAGCAAATGAGTTGTAAGTGACAGTAGGGACTTACTATAAGACTGCATCAGTGGGTTATAGTCTATCCTGAACTAGACCAATAAAGGCTTGTCATAAGCACAATACAGTAAAGTCAATGCATAACCTAATAGGGATTTAAACTCATTTAAATGCAAAATAGACTAATATCCTGAAAAAAGGCTAATGCCCTGAGCATTTGTGCTCCTGCAGAGTGTTAAATGACCCTGCTTGGACTCTACCTGCATGATCTGCAGTGAGGTAGTAACAGATTCTGCTTTAGCCAATGGTGTGTAAAATGGTGTTAAACACGAGAACTGGCCAGAACAACAAAGAAGAGGTTCAGTGGCACAAGGAGTTAAAAGATCTTAATAACAAACATGTAATAAAAATGGTTTAAAAGTGGCAGCAGCATATTTGCACTTGGGTAAAAAAAAACAGGTCACTGCATGAATAATGTACCCACCCACCCACGCACCCACACGCACCCACACGCACCCACACACACACACCTGTAGAAGGGTCCCTGTGCGTGGATCGATGACGCGGATCTTCTTGTCCTTACAGGAGGTAGCGAGGAGGCTGCCGTCTGTGTTGAAGGACATGGAGAGTACGACCTCAGGGTGCACGCTGATCGCCCTCACGGGGTTCTTCACCACCTGCTCCGGACTGTTAAGATTCCACACCATCACCTGCAGACATACATACACACATTTCAGCACTTCATCACAACCCCTGCAACCCCTCCCCCATCCTACAAATGAGAGGTGTGTGTGTGTGTGTGTGTGTGTGTGTGTGTGTACCTGGTAGTCATAGCCTGTGCTGAAGAGTACATTGCTGGGTGTGTGTGTGTGTGTGTGTGTGTACCTGGTAGTCATAGCCTGTGCTGAAGAGTACATTGCTGGGTGTGTGTGTGTGTGTGTGTGTGTGTGTGTGTGTGTACCTGGTAGTCATAGCCTGTGCTGAAGAGTACATTGCTGGGTGTGTGTGTGTGTGTGCGTGTACCTGGTAGTCATAGCCTGTGCTGAAGAGTACATTGCTGGCTGTGGGGTGCCACTCTACGAGTCCCACTCGGCGTGAGTGACCCTGCAGTTCTTTCCATGGAACCGTGATGTTCTTCAGCACACCATGTTTAGGGATATCCCAGATCTTCACCTGGAGACATGCACGCACGCACACACACACACACAGGCAGACAAAAACACACACACACACACACACACACACCAGCACATCTAGTCATTTGCAGTAACTCGGCATATGAGAAGGGAAGGTCGATGACAGAGTCTAAGCACTAAACACACATTGTAAGCCATCCAACTTCTGTTTCCTGCCCGTGTCTCTCTTTACCCTCTTAACGTCTCTCTCGCTCTCCTCCTAACATATCTCTCTCTCTCTCCTCTTAACATCTCTCTCTCCTTCTGACGTCTCTCTGCCCTTCAAATCCGTCTTGCCAATATATCTTTCTACTCAGCATTCTGCACATGCAAACATCACAAGGAATGACTGACATCACATTCAGGATTCAGGGAACAGAAAGAGCACGTTTAACTTGCAAGCACTAGGTAATGACATTGACTCCTGTAGTTTAGTAGTAGTCTGACTCCAGGGTATCGTGCATTCTGGCCTATCCATACTACTACTACACAGGATGAATTCTGTGATCAGACGCAAAGCACTTTGTAAGTCGCTCTGGATAAGAGCATCTGCCAAATGCCTTAAATGTAAATGTAAAGAGAACACGTCTGAGAAAGCCCTTTAGATGGTGCGTGGAAGATGGAGACTCTGGGGAGGATTTACATCAGTGCCATTTGTTTAGACATTTGTTGTTTAGACATTGAACATGTGGACAGTTGCCAGTGGCCGGGGGACATGTGGACAGGGAACACATATACTGACCGTAGCATCTTCTGAGCAGGACGCTATGCAGAAATCATTAAAAGGATTCCATTTGATGTCCAACACGTTCCCTCTGTGGCCTGAAACCTTCGGATGATGTGGATCAATCTTCCCTGTCTGACTCACACACACACACACACACACACACACACACACACACACACACACACACACACAAACAAGCATACAAGCAGGCTGGTTAGTGAGAACATTACGCGCCATTTCCACAGTATGCAGGATCATGTGTGTGCATGTCTGTGTGTGCACACGTCTGTGTGTGTGCACGGTGATCACACTGGCCTGATGGAACCTGAGGAATGCTTGCTGAATGTGTCGGGAGGTGTTGTGTAATTTTGGGCTAAAGGGTGTGGTGAAACTCAACAGAGCATATTCACCGTTACAGCACTGTGAACCCACACGTCACCTTTTCAACATCAGGGTGAACACACACATCACCCTTATGGCAGTGTGAGCCAACTTCACTGTTACAACAGCAGGATGAACACACACTTCATTGTTATGCTGGTGTGAACCCACTTCACTGTTACAACAGCAGACAACACTAATAGATAAAGGCTGAGAACCACAAAATAAATGTAGCCACACACAGCACACTCTGTCTCTCTGTCTCTTCCTCCCCCTCTCTCCCTCCATCTCCCCGTGTCTCCGTCTGTCTCTCCAGTATGTCTGACTGGTTTCTCACAAGTCAGGGCAGGAGCAGTTGCACGGTGAATGTAGCAGCAAGTCTGTTCATGGAAATGTTATCACTCGAGTTTAATTTTAAATAGTGAGAGTGTGACTTCCTTTTCTCAGTACTTAATGATGTCAAAATGTCATTTTTTACACAATTATACAGTTTTGGCAGGATGTTGACATGGCAATTTAAAGTGACAGGTCAAGTGCCACTTTTAAGTCTTACTTTCAAGGTTTTTTTTTTGTTGACCAAGCATTTGGAACACAGACAGTACAGGTTCACAGCCAAGTCACAACCATAAATAACAAAGTACTCTTTTATTTGCCTGTCTAATTAAATTGTTAAATCGAATGTGTAAGAGGTGTCTGAGTGTTCACAGCTTGTAGCTGATGCCCTGCGGTGTTCAGCCTGTAGCTGATGCCCTGCGGTGTTCAGCCTGTCTGCAGTGTTCAGCCTGTAGCTGATGCCCTGCGGTGTTCAGCCTGTCTGCAGTGTTCAGCCTGTAGCTGATGCCCTGCGGTGTTCAGCCTGTCTGCAGTGTTCAGCCTGTAGCTGATGCCCTGCGGTGTTCAGCCTGTCTGCAGTGTTCAGCCTGTAGCTGATGCCCTGCGGTGTTCAGCCTGTCTGCAATGTTCAGCCTGTAGCTGATGCCCTGCTTGTCTGCAGTGTTCAGCCTGTAGCTGATACCCCGCGGTGTTCAGCCTGTAGCTGATACCCCGCGGTGTTCAGCCTGTAGCTGATACCCCGCGGTGTTCAGCCTGTAGCTGATACCCCGCGGTGTTCAGCCTGTAGCTGATACCCTGCGGTGTTCAGCCTGTAGCTGATACCCTGCGGTGTAGCCTGGGTACCTGTAGCTGATAATCCTGCTCCAAGAGATCTACCGCCCTGCAGAGTTTACGACCAATCCTGCTCCAAGAGATCTACCACACTGCAGAGTTTACGACCAATCCTGCTCCAGGAGATCTACTGCCCTGCAGAGTTTACTACCAATCCTGCTCCAGGATATATATCACCCTGCAGAGTTTACTACCAATCCTGCTCCAAGAGATCTACTGCCCTGCAGAGTTTACTACCAATCCTGCTCCAAGAGATCTACCGCCCTGCAGAGTTTACGACCAATCCTGCTCCAGGAGATCTACTGCCCTGCAGAGTTTACTACCAATCCTGCTCCAGGATATACATCACCCTGCAGAGTTTACTACCAATCCTGCTCCAAGAGATCTACCGCCCTGCAGAGTTTACTACCAATCCTGCTCCAAGAGATCTACCGCCCTGCAGAGTTTACGACCTATCCTGCTCCAGGAGATCTACCGCCCTGCAGAGTTTACGACCAATCCTGCTCCAAGAGATCTACCGCCCTGCAGAGTTTACTACCAATCCTGCTCCAAGAGATCTACCGCCCTGCAGAGTTTACGGCCAATCCTGCTCCAAGAGATCTACCACACTGCAGAGTTTACGACCAATCCTGCTCCAGGAGATCTACTGCCATGCAGAGTTTACTACCAATCCTGCTCCAGGATATATATCACCCTGCAGAGTTTACTACCAATCCTGCTCCAAGAGATCTACCACCCTGCAGAGTTTACTACCAATCCTGCTCCAAGAGATCTACCACCCTGCAGAGTTTACTACCAATCCTGCTCCAAGAGATCTACCGCCCTGCAGAGTTTACGACCAATCCTGCTCCAGGAGATCTACCAACCTGCAGTTTCCTACCAATCCTGCTCCAAGAGATCTACCGCCCTGCAGAGTTCACGACCAATCCTGCTCCAGGAGATCTACCAACCTGCAGTTTCCTACCAATCCTGCTCCAGGAGATCTACTGCCCTGCAGAGTTTACGACCAATCCTGCTCCAGGAGATCTACCAACCTAGCTCTAGAAGATTAACCGCCCTGCAGAGTTTACTACCGATCCTGGAGGGAGTGTATGTGAGTCTGGTGTGACAGCTGGAAGCTGGGCTGTCTCTTTAGTGACCAGGGGGTGATCAGGAGAACTGATACATGGTAACTGATATTGAACAACTGTGTTATCATTCAAATTGTATGAGATAGCAGAGAGGTAAAACACACACAGCAGTGATCACTCTGATGTGTGTGTAGACTTGCAGCCTGAAGCTGTTTACAGAAGACAGATGACACCGTGTAACATCACCTTGAGGCGTGCCTGGCACGGGGGTTAGGATGAAGTCATCAACAAAAGGCAAGATAACACAGCCCCCGACAAGCCCAGTGGGAAAGCCCCAGTACAGGACTGGACAAGAAACATACCCAGGATGACCTGATACCAGGGGCCTGGGGGGGGGCAGACAAGGGAGCAGAGGGGGCAGAGAGAGTGGGACAGAGAGAGTGGTGTGTGTGTGTGTGTGTGTGTGTGTGTGTGTGTGTGTATCACAGTCTAGGAGTTGTGGCACTGAAGGGGGAATCAGAAATTCATTGAATGGCCAGCACTGCTATCACCATCTCCACATGGCCAAACAAAGCTTCACACACACGGAACACACAGACACAGCCCAGTTTGTACACACTGTCACAGACGGAGGTCACTCCTCACTCTACATCACATCACCAATTCTTAAAGGCACAGAATGAGTAGTTAGGGCTTTTTGCCCATTTGGATTGTAAAGTCAGATCTCCACCCACCCATGACAGATATTAGCAAACATGCCTGCCTGCCCCTCAGGTAGCGATACTGCATCTGAGGTAGTGGCACTGCCCCTCAGGTAGAGTGGTAGTGAAGTGTGCACTACACACTCACTCGACCCACTGCCCCCACATTCTTCCAATGAGTCGATAACTGGGAGGAGCACAACTTACATGATTGATGGAGAGGACAAGGAAGGCTCCGCCCCCACCACATTCAGTGATGACCGCGATGAAGCGTGGATTGACAGAGCAGAGATGGTTGTCGTGGACGCTGCGTGTGATTGGCACGCCATCGTAGCAGTTCTCCTTGGTGGCAGCTTTACCGAAGACGTGACGGAACTTTGAACTGCGGTACTGAGGACGCCATGTCATCTACAGCAGAAAAGGGCAGAACCACCAAACACACACACACACACACACACACACACACACACACACACACACACACACACACACACACACACACACACACACACACACACACACACACTTGCATTAAAACACGCATGACCATGCACTTGTGCACTTACATACAGCCCTCATTAATACCAGTAAAACTCTGCACCCAGCCTCTATGACGCTGTAGTGGACCCGCAGTAGAGCAGCCCCACACAGTCCTTATACAGGGACTCAACATGTTGGGGACAGAGACACAAACGTCCTGCATGTCTCACAGAAGGAGATCTGCTACACAAACCCAAGGAACCAGAAAGCCCAGAGAACCAGGAGTATCTGAGGGAACATCATGGAGTGTGTCGCTCTCTCAGTACTGGAGGACAGGGGCCCGTTTCCACTTCACTCCATATCAACATCTGCGTGAAGTTTATTACAACATGTTGGGATACTGACATTCACAGTCTGTGTGTGTGTGATTTGTATGTCATGTATCACAGAGTCCATCATGTTTTCCTGAGAGGGCAGGATTGGTTGTGAACAGGGTCAGAACTCCCCTGAGTCTTGTTTCAGGTGTGCAGGTGCAGCCCTGCTGCATTAATTAGTAATCAGTCATTAGACAGGAAGCAGCGCAGAAGGGAAGGAGTGCAGACATGTCATATAGGGGAGTGGCCCAGTTTAGGGGGTGTGGCCTTAAGCATGTGGAGTCCTATTCGATTGGCCGAGCTATGTAGGAAGCCGAAAATCCTCAATACACACACGTCTGTGACAGGCTAACAATGTCTGGATTTTGTATTAATGTGCCAGGTTTGTAAATCATTAAGCTTGTTCTGTCCATTGAATAGACTAATCTTTACCATTGTGTTGCTTAGCAACAAAAACTTGTTAGCAGACTACAATGTATTGCAGAAGAATTCTTTATTGTGAGTATTTTTCCCAGTATATTCTATTTTGTGTCGCGCCACAATAAAATCACGCACGGACTCTTGTGGCTTAAGGTTTTATTAACAAATGTGATTTAATTCACCAGCTGCCCACCAAGCGAGTAGCACTAGTGTGGTAGGACAGAGACTCTGAATGTCCCAGGACTTTGTCCCTGGAAGACCACTTTCCACTCAAATCCACTCATCTAGTCCTTTTACTCTCTCATTCCTGTCCAACAGGTTTCCTTCAGGTTTCTCAAACTGTTCACATTCTTCTGCTAGATCTCACACAAAGCGTGGTCACCTCCAGGCCCCTCCCTTTAGTTATGCTGCTATAGATAAGCCTGCTGGAGCCACATGCTAATCACTGGCTCATGAGATATGTATGTCTGTTTAAATCGATGGCTGTCTAAATTGATGTTCACATACTCAACCTGTATTTTATATCTTGGTTGCATGCTTCTAGTAAAGACAATTTCATACAAGCACCTAGGAGATGGTCTGGCTGGCCAGTGGATGTGCCGATGCCGTGGTTGGATGTGACATAGCCGCAAGAGGACGCGCTGATGCTAACTCCTACCTGAGGTTCACCAGCTGCACTCGGCCTGGAATTAGAACTATAACTATAGAATTATATTTGACTTCTGCTAGCGGGCCGCCCAATGGAGGATGGGTTCTCTTTTGAGTATTGGTCCTCCCAAGGTTTCTTCCTAAACCTAATCTTAGGGATCTGGACCCATACGATTGTAAAGCTGCTTTGTGACAGCAAGTGTTGTAAAAAATGTAAAAATTTGTATTAGCTCTGAGGAGCTTCTGAGAGGAGGCTCTATCTCCTCCACACTCCCCCCCCCCCCCCCCCCCCCCGCTGGATGAAGGTATCTCCTCCACCCCCTGCTGGATGTGCAGAAAACAGCAAGCAGCTGTCAGGGCTTCCCCTCCCTCCTGAGTGAAACCTCACTTCAGAAAAGACACGAGTTTGCTGATCATATCTGCACTCAACAGTGAAACAGGCTTGACAACAACACTGTGCCTCCTGCTATCAACTCTCCCAAGGACAATAACCAAGCAAAGACAAAAGCAATGCAAAGAGATTACCATCTAATCTCATTTGAGACACGGGGAAGAAACAAAAAGCAAAAGAGAGAGCAAGAGAGATAGAGAGAGAGAGAGAGAGAGAGAGAGTTTGTCTGAATCAGATATAGCCTAGGTACAATTGGTATAATTATTTTTTAATAGCACATTCCAGTACAACTTCACCTTGGAATTCTGTTTGTGTTAAACTTTCAGCAATTCTCTCACCTCCTGGGAGACCTGTAACTAAGATAATGACTGTGTCCATGTCAGCCATCACTCACTGCCAAAAATCCAACCTGCCCTGTTTTTCTCAAAATTTAAATATCTCTGACAGCCCAATTCACACAAATGCTTCAGTAAGGTGTGTGTGTGTGTGTATGTGTGCGTGCTGAGTGTATTGTAATGAAAATACAGCTCTAGTAGAACTATGAAACCCATGCTGACCACTCCATGTCCGTATGGGACGCAGGAACATGGCTTCTCCACAGTGGCAACTCGACCAGAAACACCTGCTCTTTAAAGAGTGCTTCATGGGACCCCAGATCCATCAGAGGAGCAGAGGGCCCAATCACGACACGGGACTGCTGGTTTATGCTCTGGTATTAGCCGACTGCTAGTTTCTCCACACTCAGCACTGACGAAGCTCTTTATCTCACACTCTACATCTCCTGACGCAGGGCTGTAAGGCATGACCTGCCTTGAGACCCACAGGCCCCTGTGCAGAACAGTGAATGGGGTGATCTGCACACTCTCGGGTTTGGTATCATTCTGGGTTCTGAGCTGCAGATTCTCTGGAGGGAGAGGTGTCATTCTACTGTACACACTTACATGTGCCTCCATGTGTGTGTGTGTGTGTGACACAGTACAAGGAGGAAAATCCCTATCTTCTTCTAGCTCCACAAACACACACACACACACACACACACACACACACACACACACACACGATCAGTGAGTTTAAAGAAATAAAACTCTGCTCAGGAACACAAGCTGTTGCACTGCACATTATTTTCCACAAAGAACACTGAAATAGCAATAGGGGTTTAACTGCACAAGTTTTAATTAATCATTAACCGAGTGAGGTGTGGCAGAGTGAAGCGTTAGGCAAAGTGTCAAATAAACTTGGACTGCTTCAGGTGTACATCTAACACACACTAACACACTTACACACACGTGCATGCACATCTAACACACACACACACACACACATCTAAAATGCTCACACTCACGTGCATGCATATCTAACACACACACGCTCATGTGCATGCACATCTTACACACACACACACACACACACACACACACACACACACACACACACACACACACACACACTCACATGCATGCTCTGTAGCAGCATCCACTATGCATTTGAACATGTTACATATAATGCTTAAACATATGGTGAGGTGTTCCTGCTAAATATACACATTACAACTCGGGTATAGCTGGAGACCTTTAAGAAAAGGTGATGAGGTGCGTTCTGAAAAGCACCACCCCAGAACACCAGACCCTTGTCTCCCTCAAACTCCGGACCCTTGTGTCTCACTCCAACCTTTCAGATAAAGCTCTTTCTGGTTCTCCTGGTCTTCCTCTTGTGCTGTGCAAGATCTACTCCACTACTGGAATGTACAGATGTGCTTTGGTGAATGTTTGGTCAGTGATGAAGCCTTTATCGGCTGTTACTGCACTGCAGGACACTCCCAGCAGGGGGCGCCTCACCCTGGGGTGCAGAGCCACAGGAGAGGGAGACCTCCATGAGTGAGTATGCACAGCTTACACACCAACACCTGCTTCTCTCTCCTGCTGGAGCCTGTCCCAATCTCTCTCTCTCACACACACACGCACACGCACACACACACACACACACACACACACACACACACACACACACACACACACACCACAGCCAACCTCCAACTGTAAATTATACTGACCCCATCTCACCTTCACCTGTCTACACACTAAACCTTGGGGCTGTGATGAGCTCATCGTCTCTCCCCCCACACATTCTTAGAGGAAGTAGGGAATGCATTCGTTTACATTATGTGTACTAATGTGTGAATACACAAGCATGCAGACACACAGGTGTATACAAACAAACACAGACATATAGGTACACCATCACCACACAAGCATTATATAACTGCAGTGCTGTGTGTGTGTGTGTAAGACTACCCATGGATGCTGACAGTTAGGCAGACACAAGGGCTCGATATATGAAGAAATTCACTCACACGCACTTTTCCTTAGAAATGCAAGCACGCACAGACTTGCACACACACCCGTGCAGACACACACACACACACAAACTACATACACACATTTCAATCAGTGATCAGAGTCCAGCATCCCTTCTGGCAGAAGCCTGATAAGAACAAATCTGTCAGAACTTTTCTTCATTTTATCGCAGTGCTTATCACTGACACAAGAGCTGCCCTGCTGAATCAGTGGATGGAAACAGTCTTAACCGGAAGCTATTTTAGCTCTTTTCCCTGAAAGCCAAGGGATTAAGGGAAGACATATGCACACGCACAAATAATAACTGTGATCTGATATGATAGGATCAGTGTTTCCAGTAAGGGCCTGTCTGAGGTGACGGCCTCTCTCTCCAGCTCTGCAGGAGGAGAGGGCTCTGCTCAGCCTGGCACTGCTGGGGGTTGATAGGAGACACCAGAGGGCACACCACGGGACAGGGTACCCCACAGGACAGGACATCCCACAGGACAGGTTACCCCACAGGACAGGGTAGACAGCAGGATCTTACTGATGCTCACTCCCATGACATTACAGTAAAGTAACCTTCAAACACCCACAGCAAGACGACAGGGCGGGGTTTCCTATTGAACGACAGCTTCTTTTTGATCCGTCTGAGTGACTCGTGCCACAGATTTTACTCATGTCACCTCACCCAGACATCACAATGGCTGGAGCGGTCTAGACTGCTGTCTCACCTGCTCCCCTTTGTGCTTTAATTCTTTATACCTCAAACTGGCTGCATTCCAGGAGCCTTCTGAAGTCTGGAGGCAGGTTGAGCATTCAGTCCATCTGGAAGGTGTCGATTCACCTCACACTTCACCTGGTGAGGCCACGTGGGTGGAGAAGGGGGTGGGGCTGAACATCAGGGATCACGGGCCCCCCTGAGATCACAGAGCTGGGGCAGACCTGGAGCTCAGGACACACAGCTTTCCGGAAAGGGGAGATTACAGGCCTGTAGCTAAACGCCCCTGATGGTGAAAAAGTGCAGCTTACTGAGAGAGCAGGAAAAGAGGCGTAATTACGACAAACTTTATCTCTCCTGATAAGCAGGTAGGCAGTGCTCTGATGGTGGAACACCAGGTTTAAGCCATCGAGTCAGGCCTCAGCACACTGGAGCAGTGTGTGTGGTGGTGGGGAGGATGTGTTAGCATGAGTAAGAGAGAAGTGTTAGCACTGAGTAGGTGGAGAGGGGCCATATGTTGTGATAGGGGGGTCTCGGGGGCGACCACATTCCCGCCCTTAGAATGATTTGTGGTGTCAAATGCAAGTCTCCACATCCACAGGTATAGAGAAACTCAAAAGGTGAGAGGCACACACTGCATAGCAGAGGAGCCCACAGGTGTGGCCCATCATTAAACAGGGCCCAGCAGGACATTCAGGATCTCCTTCCAGGGAGTCACCTGGAAGATCACCTGGGTCCTGGGTCCAGCTGGAGTGCTCCTGCTCCCCTCCACACCGAATGCGCCGTGTTCCTGGACGGCCGTGTTCCTGGACGGCCGTGTTCCTGGACGGCCGTGTTCCTGGACCGCCGTGTTCCTGGACCGCCGTGTTCCTGGACCGCCGTGTTCCTGGACCGCCGTGTTTCGGAGGCCACAGAAGGCTCACAGCAGGTCTGCTTATCCATAACTTAATTAAAACCCGATTACATACCACAGCCACACCGTGACTCAGGATTTGTTAGTTAAATCTATGAGGCCAAGGTGACCTGTTTCCTTGATTACTGCTACAGCACTGCGAGCTCTCCGCACACCATGGCAGAGTTGCTCACGTCACACGGCTCATCTCTGGCCTCTCCAGATGGAAAGGTGAGTATTTTGGGTAATGCACATTTGCATTCTCCATGTTTCCATACTGGCCCCAACCTATGTTACTTTGCTAAACAAATAGGCTGTTTGACCACAGATCAGAAAAACAACAACATGATCCAAGATCACTCTCGTCTCTTCTGGCGAATCACAAGGCAGCCTGCAGAGCTAAATTAAAAACCACTACTGCACAAAACTGATGCTAAAATGGCTGAGAACTATTTAGTTATAGACTAGCAGATAAATAAACCTCACTTAAAACTTCCTGTCTTGAAGCTGGACCAGTTAAAGGTAAACCAGCATCAGCAAATGAATCACTTTTACCCTCCTAACAAATTATACGCCATTTATTTCTATAGTCAATGATTCCATTCAATAGGCGATGAACACAGGGCAGCTGCAGAGGTAAGAAGACAAACAGAGGGAACCAGACACTAAATCAATCCCAGTAATGACTTACAGGACAGTGGGGCGTGGCAGGGATTAATGACTCCTGCACTCATCACACACCAGCCATACAAAGCCATTACAACTCTGGGCCACTGATGTGAGAGCACAATATGGCTGAAGTGCACACATACGCACACACGCACACACGCACGCACACACGCACGCACGCACACACACGCTTCCCTGTCTGGAGGATGCAGAGGTACAAGTGTGTTTGTGCAAATGCTGAAACCTTCTGCAGTGAACGCACTCTGGGTGGTGCACTCTAATCACGTCTGCTCCATCAGCTAACAGCATTAGACGCCGCTGGAGCCCACGCTGATGGGACACTGCAGAGACAGCTGGGTCTTCATCAGCGAGAGCCATCCTAGGCTCTGCATGCACACACAATCCAGAAGATCTACAAGATGGTCACAACCAGAACTGCTCATGGTTTGCCCATACACGCACACGCAGAAACATGCACACACATGCACACACTCATGCATACACATCCTCTCAGCTCCACTACACACAGTGAATAATAAGACAGGATCTTCTTTGCTGACCCATCAGGGTCTTCCAAGTTTAACTTTCATGTTTTTAGTGTGAGTATTCAGATGACCATACCAAGATTTTGGAATACAGAGAAAAGTGGCTATAAGGTACAAAGGTCAAAAGACAAAGCTTAAACCCTTTAACCAAACGTCCTCAGCAATGACTAGAGATGTGGAGGTGGTCATTTCATGAAAATGGTGACTCGGGTGACCATCACCAAAATGTAGCTTTGTCTGGAAACAGCATACCACCATTCTGTGTCTAGCCAGGCAGGAGTGTGTGGGAGATATTGGGCTATTGGCTGTGTGTGGGGGAGATATTGGGCTATTGGCTGTGTGTGGGGGAGATATTGGGCTATTGGCTGCGTGTGTGGGGGAGATATTGTGTTATTGGCTGCGTGTGTGGGGGAGAGATTGTGTTATTGGCTGCGTGTGTGGGGGAGAGATTGTGTTATTGGCTGTGTGTGTGTGGGGGAGAGATTGTGTTATTGGCTGTGTGTGTGTGGGGGAGAGATTGTGTTATTGGCTGTGTGTGTGTGGGGGAGAGATTGTGTTATTGGCTGTGTGTGTGGGGGGGAGAGATTGTGTTATTGGCTGTGTGTGTGGGGGGGAGAGATTGTGTTATTGGCTGTGTGTGTGTGGGGGAGAGATTGTGTTATTGGCTGTGTGTGTGTGGGGGAGAGATTGTGTTATTGGCTGTGTGTGTGTGGGGGGGAGAGATTGTGTTATTGGCTGTGTGTGTGTGGGGGAGAGATTGTGTTATTGGCTGTGTGTGTGGGGGGAGAGATTGTGTTATTGGCTGTGTGTGTGTGGGGGAGAGATTGTGTTATTGGCTGTGTGTGTGTACTTCAGTGAGTGATTCCTCTGCCTGCAGTTACCCTCTCTGTGTAATCCTTCCGTGAGGAACCCTGTGCTGCTGTAGGGAAATATCCTACTGCATATTATATCTGCCCCACCCCCCAGCTAACGAGCAGAGACTTACACCCACATTCTCTCTCTAATGCGCACACACACACACACACACACACACACACACACACACACACACACAGTGAGGACTGTGCTGAAGTGAACCATACATAAACTCTTAACATTGTTCTTTAATGTAACTGGGTATGAGGACCAAAAAGCAGGACATGTACAGGGGATTTAGAGTCGGCACATGAAGGAGGACGTGTACACACACAAACATCTTGGGGCGAAGGACACCTCATCTCTCACTCCACTTAGCCACAATGTCTCTCCATGATTGCCATCAAGTGAAAGCCATTTGTTTATAAACTACTGTGCTACCCCAACCGATTCCATAAAAGTCCAAACTGCTGCTAACAGTTCAACAGCGAGATCACAACCATCTCACTAGAGCCATCTTGAGAATAAAATACCAATGAGTGAAGTGAGGTTTAATACCCCAAAGGAAGGGCTGATGGGTATCTTTTGCCAGTAAACTGCGTCCAGGTGATGCGTTTGTCTTGCTAGTGCCCCCTCAGGGCAGGAGAGGCTCTGTTTCTCAGATCACCTTCCTGAAGCTCTGGGGTAGCTAGAAATGTTTAAGGTGGGGTGGTAGGGGGAGGGCAACGGGGTGAAATCACTCTCACACACTCACACACACACACACACACACACACACACACACACACACACACACACACACAGCAAGAGAAGGCACTATTCACTTCAGAAAAATGCACTAGCACATGGGAGATACAAATGAGCTACAGGTGAGTCTGGGTAGGGTGTAGTGCGCTCTGCTGTCTCCTTCCAGGCACATAACAGCACGCTACAGGAGGAGTTCATTAGCCCGGGGCGGCAGCAGACAGTGGAGAGACGAACACGACGTCATGCTGCCGACGCCCCCATCATCTCCTCCGGTGCTCGTGTTCGGGCAGAGTCGAGAAACACAGCCCCCCGAGCCTCTGATGTCGTCCATGCTGTCTTACTTCAGCACTGGGAGAATGAGCTGAGAAACACCCATCATCTGCGTGGGTGACCTGGAGCACTCACAAACTGTCTCAACATACAAGGAGACTCCTTGACAGCTTCTTCCTGCTGATTGCAACACTTCATGCAAATGACTTCAGTCGAGGTCTGGACGGAAGGGTTTCGCTTGTTGCTCATCACACTATGCACAGACGTTACAAAACAGCCACGACAAACAAGTGCTGGTACAACAGTGTCCATTCAGGAGTCCTCCGAGAGGTCAGGAAGGGGGCGGGAGAGAAGGCGGGGCCCTGTGGTTGAGTAGGCCAAGAGGGCAAAAGAGCGAGGGAGTGAGGTAGTGAGAGAGCGAGGGAGTGAGAGAGTTCAGGGTCCAAGGACATGTTTGCACATGGCCACACCCCCTACCCCTCCACCGCTCCACACCGCCGCACCCTGAGGACTTTGATACCTGGCAACACCCGCAATCCTGCTGCACCATCCCAACATATCACACTCCCACGTGCCTCTCTCACGCCCTCTTCCTCATTCTGTCCTTCTCATTGTCTCCTTCTCTCTCTTCCTCATTCTGTCTTCCTCTAGCTCTCCCTCCCTCTTTCTCTCGTTCTTTCCCCCTCCCTCCCCCTCTCTATCTCTTTCTCTCCTACAGCCTCTCGTTTTGCGGTCATCTCTTCTCCGTGGGCTGATGGGATAGCAGGACCCAGTTGTATCAGACACATGGCTGCTCACAGACACCACATGACACAGCAGGAACAGAAACCAGCGTCGCTGACATGACAAAATGATGTCAAACGATTCAAAACACTCCGATTAAAAACAGGGTTTAAATGGGAGTGTAGGGTTTAGAGAGTAGTATGTGGTATGAGATTGCGAGTTTACAAGTACAGTTTAAACTATGCTGATGAACAAACTTCACTGGGATCAAATCATACAAATCTCAGTCATCTGCTCAGCGCTTGTTCAAATATACCATTGATGCAGAGAAAGGTTTTATTTTTCTGCTCCATAATAAACTACAGATTAGTCCCCAGGCTGTTTAAAGAGTCTTATCTAGAGCAGGGAAGCTGGTTCAGGACTGGTGAAGACGATGACTATGGAGAGATGACGTGTGTTCATCTCTCTTCGGCCCCTTAAGAAGCACCTCACTGACCTGACCCTAATACTTCCGGCCTGCTTTACTGGACTTACCATGTTAGGCTTCAGGTTAGTTTCATATAATAAGCATAAAGTGTGTAGCATAAAACAAACAACGCAAACGTGCACTGTTCCCTAAGAGTCTCACTCTCCCTAAACACACGCACTCCAGCACTCAATTATAGACAGAGAGGGAAATCTAATACATTTAATATACATCGTTTAATAAGTTTAATAAACAGCTTCAACTATTACTCTTCAACGCAGCTTAAGTGTTCTTTCTTTATGCCATAGTCATTTTAAACACACACACACGTACAAAATGTACGTATACATTTAATTACAGCTACCGGGTCTAATGTTACACTGCACGCGTAGGAATATTCAATTGTACAAGGGCAACGTGGTTAATTGACAGCAGAGCCTTCTGCGATAAGATGCCTGAATTGAATACGTCCGCGTCCGGCGTGGACCACCTGATTAATTCTGCTATTGGTCTTTAAAACGTTTTTTGTAACGAGGAGAATAAATGAGCGAGAATAAATTACGTTACCAGCTGTTACAAGTAACACAAAGTGGTAGACTGGGCTACCTAAATAGATCTTGCAATAGTTTTAGGCCTGGAAATCCTATAAATAGTTCGTAATATGGAAACGTGTGCTTCCAAGTGTTCCCAAGAGTTAAAACCATTTATCCCCCTCCCCTTCAGAAATGTACAGGTCCACTCAGAAGTGCCGACACGCTTTTAGTATCCAAATAAACAATCAACTTTAGCATAACCAGAGAGACGTCTACTTTAAACGCTCCGTATTCCCCATCTTCTGTGAAGACACCTACACACACGGTTCTTACCTTTGGTCCCACAGGGTGAAGACAGGTGACCGGGTCACCCACGAGCTCTTCGAGGACTCGCGCTCTCTCAAACGGACTATTTCAGTGTCTCAGCGGCGTGTCTGGCAGATTCCCCAGAGTAATGTTTCGTCTATCGTTTATACGTGAGTTCCGAGTGCAGGCTGTGTGTAAAAACCGCGGAGAAACACCCACTAAAAACACGCAAATAGTCAATGATAGAGCGAGGACATCACACATGACTCGGGTCTGGACGGGAAACGGCAGCAGGTCGCGGCGGCGCTGCGGTAGTCTACGGATGGGTGGAGAGATGCTAGAGGAGGAGTCCCTCTTCCCCACAAAGAGTAGCTCGGCTTTTGTAACTCTACACGCTGTCTAGCCCTTAAGCAAGTGGTCCGACTCTGTGGTTGTCTTTTGTTTCGCTAAGCACATACCAGTCCCTCGAGTGTTCGGCGGACACAGTTTGCCAGCCGGGGACCCCCAGTATTGACCCATAACACACGCGTGTGGACATGAAGAGACAGGACGAACCAGAGGACAATCGGTTACTTTATCACGCAGCCTACGCCGTGACCTCAAAATGCCTCGTATGCCCGATGCATATGATGACACGACGTGCAGGGTTACATTTTATTTATAGTTATCTGAAATGGCCACTGTTTGTTTTTAAGAGCCTATAATGCAAGGTCCACGTTCATTCCGCGTCTGATGGCCATGCACAAATATATGAGGGGCGGAGGATAAACAGGAATCATACTGACTTAAACTATAATACATTAAATAATTTAATGATTTAGGTGATTACGTTTTCTGTCCACCCGCAAAAACAACGCTGACTAGAGTATGACGCGGAAACATTTAACGTTAATGACGGTGACCTCGAAGACCCAAACTTTTCTGAACAAAGTCAAGTAGACATTGTATTTAGTTAACGAATTACAGACATGCACACAGATGCCCGTAAAATACTGCTTTTTTTATTCCACAACTGAAGAGAGAAACTGAATTTTTAAAGCGCGTCTCGTGTGGACATGTCACCTCACGAAGCGTCTTCCTGGACTGACGCAGCACTGCATACGTCATGGTCCTCGCACGTCATTGTGTCTCTTCCAGGCTTTGGTGCAACTGGGAGCCCCACAACTCTGACTTTACAGTTTTAGTTTATGAAACCTAATTCCATTTATTTAAACGCTGTCTTCAAATAAAATGCCTGCAGTTGAGAACTGAGGAAAATCAGTAGCTCAGCTCTTTTTTATGGTACTTTAAAAGCTTAATTTTGACAATTGCAGCCCCATGCGTTAGAGTAGGACGTGCCAGTGTGCTGATAATTTGCACTACCTCGTCGAAATGTTTTTCAGTAGGCACAACAGATGCGTAACAAGCGTGACGGACTTGTTGTAACTAGCTCTATCGAATGTGCACACACACAAAAAAAAAAACTAGCCACATTTGTATAATCCAAAACGCTGTTTGATATTATTGAATTTTTATAGTTGCATTAAACATACAAGCACGTATGCATGCAGAAAACTAAGCAGAACCACAAGAAACCGTATGCAGTGTGCACGCGCAGGAGCCGTTGGAACAACCGTTCAGGTAGGATTCACGACAGAACGCAACACTGGCAGAAGACTCCGATCGTGCCTCAAACAGCCGCTTTGGTCGTAACACGATACACGCCTCACACGACAGAGACGGAGGCTGCAACACGACACGCGTCTGCATGACGGGCACTATGGATCCACAGCTTCTGGCTACTGCTGTGGAGCGAAGAACATTCTTCACTGTTAATGTGCTGCCAGATAGGTCACTAGTCACTGTGGCTCCCATCCGGGGGGGGGGGGTAATAAACCACGTCTACAGCGTTACTCCCCCTGAAGCCGCGTTTTCAAAGATTGAGAGTCTTGAAACAAACGCGCGTCACCAATAATCCCGGACTGATCCAGTGTTTATTTCACGACTGTTTCAAACGTTTCTGCGTCGGACTAACTTTAAACCAGTGTCCAAATCAATAAAAGTCTTTTTAACGACTGGTTTAATGCAAGAGAGTATATTAATGAACAACACGATGAACAAGGGGGCTGAATGAGCGTTACGGTAGATGTTGGACCACGTGGAGGTTTGAGGTCCACACCGTGGCTCCCTACACACTACAGCGTAAGAGGAAAGAAACAAGCACGCCAGACTGCCGCCTGTTCATGAGAACTTTATGCAAAACGGCCTGATGGAGCAGACAGAGGGACCTACACAAAACAACCTTACAACGACGAGCCATCCGTTTAACTTCAGAAAGGAAATATTGCTGCTCTTTTAAGTTTCATAAAGTTTCAGTCTACTCCTCAGCCGGGTTGTTTAAGAACTCTTCACATTAAAACTGTGAAATTAAACTCAAAGCTCTGACACACCGACAATTAAGACAGTTAACATTTCCTCTCCCCAAGACACTGCATCTGTTTTTAACCGTCTCTTCATAAACTATATGAACTTTTATTTAATGATTAAATCAACTATAGTAAACGATTCTGTGGGATTAGCCAAACATGTATCAAGTCCATCATCCTGTTTTGTCCTAAAGATGATAAAACACAAGATGAAGCTGAGTAAATGTCTATGCAGTGCAATCTAACTGCAACATATCTTCTCAAGTATACGAGTTAAAAAGCCACAATCTATAAGGGAATTTATTCTGTATAGTGGTGTGACTTTATGCATGTCTATAAATTAAACATGTGAACATCTAGACCTGAAGAAGCCTGCAAAAATAGCTCTGATAATGTACAAGGAACCTGAATGTATCATCCCAGCAGAACCCCTGGAGGCAGGTGAGGGCAGCACACAGGAGGCCAGGTGTGTGTGTGTGTGTATGTATGTGTGCGTTTCAGCAGCAGTTTGGGGGGAGGAGGAAGAAGAGGAAGAGGAGGGGGTGTTGAGGAGGGTATTGGACATCACTGAACAGCAGCTTTGTGAAGAGGTTGGTGTTCTGAGGTGCCAATCAAGGTGGGGGTTTCCCCACTCTGCCCCCTGGATGCTGTGTAGAGATGGTCTGTGACAGGTGCCAACATGGTGGGACTTCACCAGTGCACCAACGCAAGGAAGGCACACCTTAGAGCTAACTCTCTCACTCCCACACACACACACACACACACACACACACACTCCCACACACACACACACACACCCTCACTCACTAACACTTGGGAAGGCCGATCAGGAGGCCTTTCCCTGAGGTGACCAACAGTATGAGAATGGAACACTTGCACCAGGTCGGTTGCTTCAGGTGGACTGTATCAGAAAGAGGAGAAGGGGGAAACAAAAAGAACTGCCTTTGTAGGTTCAACGCATAAAAACACCCATTATATAAACATACAAGAAAGCCACAGGAGGTGGAGCTTCTGTTGTATATTTATATCTCCAGTTACGGTGTCTCATCTGCAGTTTTCTTCTTTTGTAACTTAAAACAAGAATCTTTTCAGATGAGCGTGTGTGTTTACCAATGTCCAGATGACAGAGAAATGTCCAGATATAAGCATGTCTCTAGCAGTATCTGGAGAGCTCACACAAAGCCTCTCATCGTCCAGTAGAATTACACGGGAAAAACATATCCTCTGGTCAGTCAACAAATATAGAAATAAACACCAGAAATGAACAAAGGAGTCAGCTGGAAGGGTAAACAGAAAGAGAGGATTGTGGGAAATTCCTCAATCTCCAATCTACTGCTTTTCCCTCGATTAGCGTTGGTGTGGAAGGGAGCGTGGATCCCTTTCACTTTTCCTTCCATTATGATGAACTGATTGAGTCCCTCTATTCATCCTCCTCCTCCTCCTCCTCCTCCTCTTCATCATCTTCCTCAGACTGGTCCCTAGCATCCAGATCATCCTCATCCTCAATCTGTAGGAAGACAGGGCCATCACAGCCACAAAGTCATATGTGAAAAATTATTTAGTTGAGAAGACTTGACCAGCGAATGCGGTTTCCATCCTACACAATGTTAAAACATTTTTTGCCAATAAATAAAATAACAAATGAAACAGAATGAGAGCAGGCAGAGCTGCACTGTGGGGCCTACCGTCTCGCCAAGATCTTTCAGCCTCTGTTTGAGGTTCAGAATCTTCTGGTCCTGGTCAGCAAGCAGCATCAGAAGGTCATCCTGCTCCTTCTTGGACTCGGAAACCTCCTGCTGGAGTTTGCTCTTCTCTGCTTGCAGGATGGCTGCTGTGCTAGTGGCTGAGGCTAGCTCCTTCTCCAGAGAGGCCCTGCTGTCAGAGAGACTTCGCAGCTCCTCCTGAGACAGACAGACACACACACGTACACAGGGTCAGAGTGAAGAGCAAGTGACGTGTGACAGCAAGAGACAAGCTAGAAAGTAAACACACACCTAGTGTAAAAAAGGGAACATTTTTTAAAAAGATGATGACAAAAGAGTGGAGGACAAGTGAGGTCAGGTGGAGGTGTGTGTGTGTGTGTGTACTGAGGGTGTCACACCTGTAGTCTGTGTGTATCTGCAGTCTGCGCAGAGAGTCTGCTCTCCAGCTCTGCCACTTTAGACACCGCCCCCGCATCTACCACACTGACTGCAGCAGCTGCCTGCTGGGGACAGAAAGCACAGTTCCAATACTGCTCACAGAACAGTAACACACCCCTGAATAAGCCAAGCACAGTTCCAATACTGCTCTGAGATCAGTAACACACCCCTGAAGAAGCCAAGCCCAGTTCCAATACTGCTCTCAGAACAATAACACATCCTTGAAGGAAACAAAGCAGTTATAATAATGGTCTCAAAAGAGTAAGACAAGCGCAGTTCCAATATTAATCTCAGAGAGGACACAGTCATTGAAGACACGCGTGTGAAGAGGACAGTCATTGAAGACACGCGTGTGAAGAGGACAGTCATTGAAGACGCCTCAGGCAGACGCAGAACAGTTCTCCTGTAGTCTTACATTAGCACTGCAGCATGAAAGAACCTTTAGAGCTAATAGAAACACTTCTACATACACCTAGATATTAGTTCTACTCATTTACGTTGTTCTAATTTACATAAAAATAATGAAAACGAGTTATTTCTACCCCAGCCATGCACATGGAGTTCTCTTGCAGTTTGATTTGTTTGTACAACTGTGTTTCATGTTCCTGTTACTGGCTAGGCAGGATCTTGGCCTATAATACATAAAACCATCTGAAAAAAATGAACGACTCAAGGTGTGAAGACTGTGTGTGTCTCGAGTGTTGGTTTTGTACAGAGGCTGGGTGTGTGCACAAGGTATACAAAGATATCTGGGTACCAACTCTGGCCACTCGGATCTTTGACCTCAGTGAGTAGCTTACAGCTCACGAAACTCACCCCACTGCTAAGTGTTCATTTATTAGTGTATGGTTTCCAGACTTGTACAGCTGAAACGATACACATGAGAGCTGGAAGATAGATCTATTGATTGTGATCGACTGGTTGAGAACTCCTCATGTACAACATCCGGACTTCTGCTGGTAAACTATTAAAATAACTAGAGATGGTGCCAGGATAGTCTATAGTAAGTAAGTAAGTAAAATTTACTTATATAGCACTTTTCACAGACAATGCTTTACATATAGACAATACATCCAAAATACATAAAACACCACACAATATATAAATAAAACACATAATTCACGAAGAGAGAGAGAGAGAGAGAAGAGAGAGTCTATATCGCTATATTCCTATGCCTGATACAACTACGTCAACTATCACCCGCCACCAATTAACCTCTGGCCACAAAATAATTTCGTTTCTGTGTACATACATCAAAATGGTCTATACCACTCTCAACAGTAACATACACACACACAAACACAAACACACAAACACACACACAAACGCGCGTGCACACACCCTTACAGGACAGATAGCGCAGTTGCTCTTAGCACATTAACATATAAACACCTGCAGGAAAGAACAGTCTCAATGCTGTTCGCAAAACAGTAAAAACAGCCGCCCACACACACCCGGGGATGCTGGGAGAACGGAAGCATGTGACCCCTCTGGGGTGGAGTTTGGGAATAGCTCACCGCACTGTCAGCTCTCCTCTGCAGCTCCTGTCTCTCGCTCTGAAAGGTGGAGATCTCCGCCCCCTGGCTCCGCACCTGCACCCTGAGCGCCTCCACTTCCTGGGAGACAACACCACCTTTCTCAGCAAGAGTTCTCTCACCTATATCTTCAGAACCAGGAAGGAGATTCTAATGGAAGTCAGTGGACTAAAACATGCTGCAATGTGATCTATGTGTGATGGGTGATATGTGGAGTGTAATGGATGTCTAAGTGCTCTGATCTCTGGTGCTTCCTGACCATGGTCCAAGTCCAGCCATGAGCTAAATTCTAGTACCAATGGAGAATCACCTTCAACCTTGATCTGGGAACCTGGTTGCAGGAATATCGGTGTATAAATTATACTGTGTGTGTGTGTGTGTGTGTGTGTGTGTGCTGGCTCTCAGGTGCAACTCTCCTACCTTCAGAAGCTCTGCGGTTTCAACTTCTGATCCTTCTCCTGACCTCTCGCCGTTGGCTTTCTACACAGCACAAACCAAACACTCACAAACCAGCACCAATACTCAGCAAAAACATCAAAACATTCAAAATACTCAAAAACAAACAAGTCTCACAAACACTGAAGACTCACATGCACATACACAGGCACACACCCACACCCCCACCCACACACACCAGGCTGGCGATGAGCGTGTCCTTCTCAGCGAGTTGTGTTTGCAGCTGTGCGTGTTGTCTGCGTAGCTCCTCCAGCTCGTCTCTGAGCAGAGTGAGCTCCTCCAGCTGAAGCCCATTCTCCTGGGCTCCCTCCGCCTGTCCAGACACAGCGCTGTCTTTTCCTGGGGGTCAGAGAGAGACACGCAGAGTCAACCCAATACATGTCCAAGCCAACATGTTTAAGTGGAGCTGTTAGAGTTGTAAACATATTGCAATACCCAAAACTAGTGAAATACCATGTGTACATGTGTAATCTGGACCTCATTTATGTGAGGACTTTTATTTTGAATGCAGCAGTACCTAGTTTGAGTTTGAGGAGGCTGTACTGGTCCTTGTGCTGCTGGATCTGGGAGAGCTGTTGTGTGAGGGTGGTCTGCATCTGCTCATTCTGTGATGTCAGTGATGCCACCTGCTCCTTCAGTTCATTTAACTGAGTGTCCTGCAACCACACAACAGGGCAATCTGGGTGAGCGCACTGCTTTACACCAGCAGGAGGCGGGGCTACAGGAGCTGCAGGAGGCGGGGCTACAGGAGCTGGAGGAAGCAGAGCTACAGCAGGCGGGGCTACAGAAGGCGGGCATACAGGAGGCGGGGCTACAGGAGCTGCTACTGCTGAAGCTAGAGCTGTTGGAAGAGCAGCAGAAGGCGGAGCTAGAGGAACTAGTAGATGAAAGAACTGAAAATACATATGGCTGGAATTTGGTACATTTCCTATCTAAAAGGAGTTATATTCAAGCTCTACGAGGACAATATTATAAATCACAACTAAATCTGTTGCTGCATTTCACCCGTATAATCATTGCATTATGACTACAAATCCTAATACTATTATTTACAATATATTATATATTAAAACCTTTACTTTTAGACACATCCCGGTTTACAAAAGCAGGGCTGGAATCTTAACACATAATTGCATGATCACGATTACTGAACTATGCTGTGATGATTGTCCATCAAAGACAATATGAATTTGGTGCTCGTCATCCCAGCGAACGAGCCGACAGCTCAGTGCTTGGTGTCTGACGTTTACTTCACTGGCGTTTCATATAGCCAAGTGATTAATACAGCCAAGAAGTAATGAAAGAGTATGTAATTTAATATTACTCAAACCACAAGCCAAAATCATCACATACTTGTCTTTCTGACAGAGGCAGAGAGGTCGATAAGATTTTGTTTATGTGAATTTTGACCCTGTATAGGAATAAAAATGGAGAAAAATGGCTGATTTGAAGCACCGCTCATTTATAGATGAGGCCCAGTCCCGAAAATGAGTTCAAGCCTCTCTTGCATTAATTAAAGCGTGTTTCCATTACTTTAGGTCATTTACATTAGGTGATATTACTTTAGGCAATTCTGCACATTGGTTGACACACTGTGTAAAACACACAGCAGAAGCAACAAAACGTGGGCAAAATGTGTTTTGCTTCTGAATGCTTAAACTTAGCCACCCATGCTCGGTGACCTCATTATTTTAATGACAATCAAAAGACAATTAAATCGTTAATCGTAAATTATATTTATGAAGGCTACAATTTCATGATGGCTGTTTTGAGTAATCTGTGTTGAGAGCTCAAGTCAGCTCCAGAGAGCTGAAGAGAAGAAAACCAAATATTACTGAGACATTTATGCAGTTTACCACTGCAGTTCTAGAGTTGTGTGTGTCGCAACCACAAACTGTGAAAATTACACACAAAGACCTGTAAACCAGTTGTGGTGTAAAGCATGAGAAGAATGTGTGAATAATTATGAATGGTATACAAGTTACAAAACTGATCACGGATTTAAACCAGCAAAACCAGAGTAGCTAGATGAACCCAAAACATGCTTGAAGACCTTCCAGGGATCAGGCCTGATAAGGTGATGGTGATGGAGGTGGAGGTGGAGGAGCTACAGGAAGTGAGATGGGTGTAGCAGCACCTGCTCTCTGATCAGCTCTTTGTACTGAGTGACGATGCTGTCATGTTGCTCCAGAGTCTTCTTCACCTCTTCCTCCTTCTTCTCTTCCTCACTAGACTTGTGCACCGCCTTCGTTATGATGCCTAGAAACAAACAAACCATGAGGACACACTGTGTCTGGCTTGTGAAAAGTAATCTGAAAACGATCAATACTGACACTAACATTCAAAGGGAACGTCAGGTTCAAAGGTTTCAAAAGCCTGATACGGTTAAAGCGAAAGGTGAACACCTGCACACTGATTAAATATCAAGTAAACTAACCTGAAACAACAGCTACGATCTGTAGTAAGTTAATCTTTTAATGACTAGTGCAAAGGTCCCATTGATTTAAGTAATACGAGTGATGCACATTAGCACACTATCAATTTTTAAGCTAATAAACATAAGCGTTCAGTCCATATACCATAAAATTTATAACGAGTGAGTCTGAGATCTAGACAAACAAGCTACACTGACACAGTGCCAGGCAGCCATCATTTAAATTGATTAGTTTTCAAGAGCAGTGTTGAGAGGATTTCTCGCTATGTGAGGGACACAGCAGGCTGCAGGACTGACCCTCCAGCTCCTTGACGAGCTTGGTGAACTCATGGTCAAACAGCATGTGTTCGGGGGTGGAGAAGGTCGGTTGGGGCTTCTGGGCCGCACGGGAATACAGTTCGTGTTTGGTGATGAAGCCCAGCTTCTCCACGAAGTTCTCCTTCCCGATACGCTTCTCGATCAGCTGCTTCAGCTTCTCTCTGGGAGACAAAGATGAGAGAAAAGAAAATGAGGTCAGCAGGGAGCTGTAGGGAGCTGCTCAGAGTTCAGAACAGAGAAGCTTAAAGAGCTTCAGAGTGGAGGTGCCGAAAACGGAGCTCAAACAAGAAGAGACGGGAAAGAATACAAGTGTACAAGAGAGCTGCTGGAGTACATGAGAGAGTGAGGGAGAGAGTGAAGGAGTGAGAGAAGAAGAGAGTGAATGAGGGAGGGAGAGAGAGAGAGAGAGAGAGAGAGTGTGAGTGATACTTGGTGTAGTTCTCCAGCGAGTTGTCATTGTAGTAGATGCAGATGCCCAGCAGCAGGGCACACAAGCCCTGGACCAGCCTCTCATCCTCTCCCAGGTTCTCCGAGATCTGAGCCGTCAGCTGCAGACACACGCGGTTAAGGAACTGCACCTCTGCACATGTGCACCACTCCTCCGTCAGCCACAGGCCACAGGAAGACGAAGGATACAAAAGGAACGTTATCCTGATTGTGGAGGAAGTGTGTGACAGCGATGGGACAGTTGCTCATCCATGTGCACAACAGCACGAGGAGGCCGACCCGCGTCTGGACCCTACTGCCCTGCACACGCACGGAAGAACACGCATGCAGAGGGGGAGAGAGAGAGAGAGAGAGAGAGAGAGAGAGAGAGAGAGAGAACAGGATTGTTTTACACAACCACAGCATCCTTTCTGCATGTTATCCTAGTGTAGTTATGGGCAAAGCAGTTGATGGAAGGCTAGAAGTGCTGATGGCTATTCAAATCTGAAAACCGAAAGTGTCCAAAAGACCCAAATTGTTTCCAAAGCCTCCCAAAATCCTTGAGTGCCCATCTTAGTGCATCATAGTCAGAGCTGGCTGCTGATTGGTCAAACACAGTCTTTAGTCTCAGGCATGCTCTACACATGCTCTACACTATGCTTGAATCAAGACTGCAAAATATACAAATAAACTTGATACTGCAGTTACATTGCTACAGTATGTAATGTGGTTGACCCCTAGATGGCAGTGTTAACAACTGTCCTGTGTGACTTGAACCAAAATCATTTTGTTGAATCCCATGACTTCTGTCACTCATTGCAACCGACAGAAGACTCACAATGCATACAGTGATTTGATGAAGGGCCATTTCTTTAATCACAACCTGAAGGCAAACACTGTGGTAGTGATGAAGCTCATCTCAATCACAGATATTATGGGGAATAACCTGGCTGACACACCATACCTCTGCTGTTTTGGTTACACCACTGTTTTCTTTAGCAGCACATAAGACTACAGGATGTGCTGGATAGGCAAAGGTATATGTAGTTCAACTACATGCAACAGCTGGTTCACCCGTGAAGCAATATTAGGTCAACACACAACCCTCAAAACCAAAAGCTTGTTGAATCCAGTGGGGTTATTTTAAAAACAGCAAAGAGCAAACACCGTAACAATGTTAGAACCACCATGCAACCACACAAGCAGCATCTCAGAAGTGTTAATAAATTGTGTCATCACAGGACATTAACAAAAAGTGGTGTGTTTGTGTGGACAGTGTCGTTCCTTCTGTCCCTGTTCAAAAGAGCAAGTAACACTGGAGAATGTATAAGGAGGAACAATGAGCTCCCTCCCACACCACTAGGGGGCGCGCCCTCCCACACCACTAGGGGGCGCTCCCTCCCACACCACTAGGGGGCGCGCCCTCCCACACCACTAGGGGGCGCTCCCTCCCACACCACTAGGGGGCGCTCCCTCCCACACCACTAGGGGGCGCTCCCTCCCACAGCAGCAGCAGTTCACTGTGAGAGTGGAGATGTCTCTGCGGTCAGCGTGTTCCTCACTCCATTGACAGCAGAACTGGCCTGAACAGAGCTGGTGGAAGCAAACGTCTGTGTCCGTGCTGGACTGCAAACGTAAGCAGGACCAGGCCTCTGAAACTAACCCAAATCTTGTACAGTCTTCAAATCTTGCAGTTTTAATGCATCATCTTCTATTGATCACAACAACAATATCCACCTGTTCAACTGGTGTAGACATCTCAGTTCCTTCAAGCAGTGGGGCTCTGCTATCCAACACAATTGTTCTCTTTGGTCTGTGAGAGCAAGTGACTAGCGGTGCGTTGCGTCGAAGCTGAACATGTGACCGCGGGGTCAAAGGTCAGCTCTCAGAGGGGACTGGAGGACTAAACCCACAGGATCATGCCAAAAGAAAAGGAGCAGTGTTGGTGGTTGGGCAGTTGTGCAAAAACGTGAATATTAAACGACGATGCTTTTTGGGGTTTTTTTAATTTCGTCTCCAATGGTGTAACACAAAACCAAACAGATGGAGGCAACACAAAGTAATCACAAATATTAAAGTCTTTAGTGTTGGTGAAAGAGGAAGTGAGGTAACCAATAGTCACTGTCCACCCTGCTATGCTGCCCCCTACAGGATAGAAGGTGAATGGCAGTGACAAAATCTACAAATCAACAAGCCCCAGAGAGCACAGTGAGCTGTCGAGGTGCAGAACCAGAGTCAGTCAGTTACAATAAAACAGCAGGATACACACAGGGAGGAGGACGAGGGAAACAGAAGCACCCCAATACATCAACAGAAAGGGGAGGGGCACCCTAGCGAGGCCAAGCCAGACCATTACAACCTGCTGCCCACAACACACACACACACACACACTTACCCGGCGGCTCAGTTTATCACCCTGCAAAATCACAACGCAACTCGGTTCAGATTCTCACATGTACACACACCCACATACACAGACACACACATACCAATGGCAAAAGTTCGACAAGTCTGATGATATCTGCGTTTATACATTCTGTTGTCATTTAGCCAAAGCCGATTGAGATGGTGAACCAGTGTCAGGTTTTTCAACAATTACACTGGATCATCACTGTGCTTAAGGTACATCAACCTCAATCAAACAGTGAGACGGGGCGGGGCTACCTGCAACACCATATTGGTATTGGTTCACTGCAGAAATAGGTAGATGGGACAGGGTGCTGCTGCACTGCTTAAATAGGCAGGTGGTGGGCGGGGCTACCTGGGACAGGATGTTGGTGCACTGCTGGAGGAGAGAGACGGGTGGTTTGCCCAGGCTGGTGGCCAGCTGCACTCGCAGAAGTTGCTCCTTCTGGGTGAGGTTGTCCTGCAGGGCGTGGCCCAACGCCACAGCGGCACACCAGTTAGACAGAGAGTCGGCCGAGAACAGGCCCCCGCAGAGCAGCTGCCCCGCGGAGATGGAGTTCGCTGGGGGAGAGAGGGGGAGACATGGAGGAGATGCGTGAAACGACAGAAAGAAGGAGAGCTGGGGACAGAAAGGAGAGACAGTGCTGTTAGTGTTTACCGTCTGTAGCGGAGGGCTGTGGTAGTGTTTACCGTCTATAGTGGAGGGCTGTGGTAGTGTTTACCGTCTATAGTGGAGGGCTGTGGTAGTGTTTACCGTTTATATCGGAGGGCTGTGGTAGTGTTTACCGTCTATAGTGGAGGGCTGTGGTAGTGTTTACCGTCTATAGTGGAGGGCTGTGGTAGTGTTTACCGTCTGTAGTGGAGGGCTGTGGTAGTGTTTACCGTCTATAGTGGAGGGCTGTGGTAGTGTTTACCGTCTGTAGTGGAGGGCTGTGGTAGTGTTTACCGTCTGTAGTGGAGGGCTGTGGTAGTGTTTACCGTCTGTAGTGGAGGGCTGGGGTAGTGTTTACCGTCTGTAGTGGAGGGCTGTGGTAGTGTTTACCGTCAATAGTGGAGGGCTGTGGTAGTGTTTACCGTCTATAGTGGAGGGCTGTGGTAGTGTTTACCGTCTATAGTGGAGGGCTGTGGTAGTGTTTACCGTCTGTAGTGGAGGGCTGTGGTAGTGTTTACCGTCTGTAGTGGAGGGCTGTGGTAGTGTTTACCGTCTATAGTGGAGGGCTGTGGTAGTGTTTACCGTCTGTAGTGGAGGGCTGTGGTAGTGTTTACCGTCTGTAGTGGAGGGCTGTGGTAGTGTTTACCGTCTGTAGTGGAGGGCTGTGGTAGTGTTTACCGTCTGTAGTGGAGGGCTGTGGTAGTGTTTACCGTCTGTAGTGGAGGGTAGTGTTTACCGTCTGTAGTGGAGGGCTGTGGTAGTGTTTACCGTCTGTAGTGGAGGGCTGTGGTAGTGTTTACCGTCAATAGTGGAGGGCTGTGGTAGTGTTTACCGTCTATAGTGGAGGGCTGTGGTAGTGTTTACCGTCTATAGTGGAGGGCTGTGGTAGTGTTTACCGTCTATAGTGGAGGGCTGTGGTAGTGTTTACCGTCTGTAGTGGAGGGCTGTGGTAGTGTTTACCGTCTGTAGTGGAGGGCTGTGGTAGTGTTTACCGTCTGTAGTGGAGGGCTGTGGTAGTGTTTACCGTCTATAGTGGAGGGCTGTGGTAGTGTTTACCGTCTATAGTGGAGGGCTGTGGTAGTGTTTACCGTCTGTAGTGGAGGGCTGTGGTAGTGTTTGCCGTCTATAGTGGAGGGCTGTGGTAGTGTTTACCGTCTATAGTGGAGGGCTGTGGTAGTGTTTACCATCTGTAGTGGAGGGCTGTGGTAGTGTCTGTGGTAGTGTTTACCGTCTATAGTGGAGGGCTGTGGTAGTGTTTACCGTCTGTAGTGGAGGGCTGTGGTAGTGTTTACCGTCTATAGTGGAGGGCTGTGGTAGTGTTTACCGTCTATAGTGGAGGGCTGTGGTAGTGTTTACCGTCTATAGTGGAGGGCTGTGGTAGTGTTTACCGTCTATAGTGGAGGGCTGTGGTAGTGTTTACCGTCTGTAGTGGAGGGCTGTGGTAGTGTTTACCGTCTGTAGTGGAGGGCTGTGGTAGTGTTTACCGTCTATAGTGGAGGGCTGTGGTAGTGTTTACCGTCTATAGTGGAGGGCTGTGGTAGTGTTTACCGTCTATAGTGGAGGGCTGTGGTAGTGTTTACCGTCTGTAGTGGAGGGCTGTGGTAGTGTTTACCGTCTATAGTGGAGGGCTGTGGTAGTGTTTACCGTCTATAGTGGAGGGCTGTGGTAGTGTTTACAGTCTATAGTGGAGGGCTGTGGTAGTGTTTACCGTCTATAGTGGAGGGCTGTGGTAGTGTTTACCGTCTATAGTGGAGGGCTGTGGTAGTGTTTACCGTCTGTAGTGGAGGGCTGTGGTAGTGTTTACCGTCTATAGTGGAGGGCAGCAGAGTGGCCACTATCTCGCTTTGGCCCTTCTGGTTCTTGTAGAGGAAACACTGGAAGCAGTAGAGCACAGCACAGCGTAGCACGAACGGCTGCCGCTCGTTTACCATCGACATCAGCAGCACCACGATAGCAGGACTGGAACACACACACACACACACACACACACACACACACACACACACACACACACACACACACACACACACACACACACACACACACACACACACACACACACACACACACACACACACACACACACACACACACACACGCTACTGTTTAAACGTGACCCTCCAAATCAGCTTGTGGCGTGATGGCGCGCAAAATCCCACACAAAAGCCAATCAAGCACAGTGGGAGGAGTCTCACTAGCACAGTGGGAGGAGTCTCACCGTGGTGGGTTGGATGGAGCGTTGACTGACGCAAAGTAGTCTTGGTTCACCTGTGACCCACGGATGACCTCTGATACAGTGTTGATTGTCTGCATAACAAAAACCCCCAAAACAGGATTAAAACAGGCTGTAGGCAAAGTTCGTCTTCAATTCCTAGTTTCTGTGCTTTTAAGTGAGCACACTGATGGACACTGTTGAGGGCTAACAGAAGGACTGCGCACGTCTCTGGGATCTTTGCCACACAGATGCTCCCAGGGAGGATTAGACTGAAACCCAACAAGACAGGTGTGTGAGTGTGTGTGTGTGTGTGTATGTACACCCATTATGCTTGTGTGTACACTGTGACCTTGGTGTGTGTATGGGTGGGTGAGTGTGTACACACGCGCACACACACACATACATACAGCAGTAGGGTCTAACCTTGGCAAGTGTGTATTCGTGTGTATGTACGCAGGCATATAACAGTAGGGACCAATAATGTGTGTGTGTGTGTGTGTGTGTGTGTGTGTGCGTGTGTGTGTGTGTGTGTGAGAGAGAGAGACCTCAGTGAGTATGTCAGCAGGAACGCCGGTGGCCATGAGGATGGTGCACAGCTGTTGTAACAGGCCACACTGAAACATGGTCTTCTGACAGCTCGACGTCGCCCCCGGAGAATTCACGGGGGACACCAGTACCCGCACCAGCTAGAGGAGAGAGCATGCATACAGTTTAGAGCAGAAGAACGTGAAATAGTCACACTCACTCATGAAAGTCATGAAAGTGCTCTCCACCACAATGCTGCCCCCTGCAGGACTGGAGAGTGACGTGAGCGTTGCCTCACCTGCAGCATCAGGTGCAAGTTGGTGACCTTCTGTGCTGACCAACCAGAGTTGTCGTCTCCCACCTCAAACCATGGCTTCATTCTCTGGATGTAGGAGCCCTCCTTAAAGAAGTTCTGATTGGAGCTGTTGTTCTTCAGTAGAGTAACCAGAAGCAGCAGGCAGTCCTCCACCACAATACCTACACACAAACATGCCAGTGAACTCCTAACTCAGATGAAGCCAGGCTCCTCCTCTGTCCTCAGTGAGAGACACACGGGAGGAGCGGGAAGGATCTGATCTCTGCTTCTCAGCACAGGAGGAGAGAGAGAGAGATAGAGCAGCCAAACAGGCGGGTTCGCACCTCCATCACTGCTGCCCTCCTCTGAGATGATGTCCAGCAACCTCTCAAAAGCGTTCTCAAATGCCACGATCTTCTGGATGGCCGCGTTGCCTTTGGTTAGCTGCTGCAGCAGGAGAAGACCCTGTCCAAGAAAAGAGGAAACTCATGTTTTAAAACTGATATCTTTGGGGAAAGAGCAGTGTTTTACAGCAACATGTTGGGTATTGTCGGCCTCTTGGCACCCCCTTTTGGTGGGTTGCTGCTACTGCGTCGTGGTACCTACGTCATTACGGATGACCTCTCTGGAGTCAGCCAGCAGATCCATTAGCCTGGAAACGCCTGCAGAGCCAAACGAAGCCACAACAAACAAACACTTACCATCAGCATTAACATTAACCCACCGCACCTTATTCCTGCTGCACACACCCGTCCACACACGCTTCTCTCTGCTCATACAGACTCACCCACTCCACTTTGCAACATCACACAGGAGTGTGCACACGTGTGTGTTGACCGCGTGTGTGAGACTAAGTGCTGGCCAGTGAGACGACGTCTATGCGCGTGATTGAGTGATGGTCATGCACTCCCTTGTGTGGATTGCCGTGTGAGGGGTGGGTGCGTTCGGTCCTGCAGTGGCTGGCTGTGAGAGGCGTGGGGCAGGTGGAGAACACATCCGCACACTCACCCATGGGGCTGACGAGGATGATGCCCTGCAGCTGGGTACACTGGCACTTCAGCAGAGCTGTGAGGAGCTTCACACCGGGCCACCGGACATGGAAGTCAAACTCCTGAGAGAGTGTGTGTGTGTTTGTGAGTGAGTGAAAATGAGAAATATTACTATCAGTGCAGCTATGTTCGGAGAAGACATTCATCCACACACAGTTAAACCTTAGAGCTTTACATGTATATTATACAGTCTTGCCAATAAAATTGCCTTTAACTGAATTTAACTGAAAGACAATGGGGGGGGGGGGTACGTAGAGTTGAGCTGGCAGTGATCACGGACTGACCTCCAGCAAAGACAGCAGCAGTGTGATGTTCTCAGGCTCCTGGATAAAACGCTCAGTGAACTGAGCTCCAACGTCATCCTGCCTCTTCTGGGTGTCCTCTGTGAGAGACAGAGACAGAGAGACAGAGAGAGAGAGACAGACAGACAGACATAGAGAGACAGAGACAGATAAAAAAGAATAACCACGCAGTTCTGTATGAGTTCTTTGTTGCTGGTGAATGAGGTGAAGAAAAACGTCAGATCACAGTGTGAGAACAGCAGACAGGATGGATGTTGGAGATACAGGTGATTAAAGCACTTTTTCCCTATAACATGCAGAGAAAGCAGATGGCTCTGTGTGTTAGTTATTTCCAGAGCAGGGGTGAGGAAGCTCAGAAATTATAGCTTTGCTGTTATTTGGGCAGGGATGAGTAGTAGGTGAAAAAAAACACAAACGAAAAAGTAAGGTAAACCCTGTCACCCATTAAACATTAACCACCCAGTTTAGTGGAGGCTTCAGATCGAGCTAAATAAGCCTCCAGAGCAGTTCTAGCTAAACACCCTGCTCGCCACTGACCGGGTGCTGCTACGTTTTTACTCTTGGCCGAGACGGGAGCAGCAGTATCTGCAAAAGGAAGATGGAGAGTGAAGCCCTTCCTACATACGACACAGCGCACAGCCAAACACTCACAACAGACTCCTCCATCTACATGCTACACTGCTAACTAGTCCTGTGTAATACTCTGTGATGGAAAAAGCGATTGTGAAGCCAGAACCTTGCACTGTGCCACATTTACTAACTTGTCCAATTTACAAGACCGAAAAATGCATGACGCTATTTATTAATGATTACTGACAAATATCAGATGACCTGCATGGCGTAGTTTACTGGGCCACAGCTCTATGAGGCAACTAGACTAAAGCCAAAATAAGACCGCAGGCAGCAAGCAGAGGCCTGAAGGAAGGTCCTGCCTCAGGGTCAACAGACAAACCAACCAACAAGAACAAACAAACAAACAAGGCTTTTACCTTCCGACTCATCTGGAGGGTTAAACATGGAAGAAAAGAGAAGGAAGATCAGAAATAACACTTGCCTGAGCACTTCATATTAACATGAGGGACATTCACACTGACCTCAGATCAGAAATACAACACATGCCTGAGCACTTCATAGTAACTTGAGGAACATTCACACTAGAGATGTCCCGATCCATCTTTTTGAACTTCCAATCAGATACCGATATTTATTTGCACTTCCGATCCGATACCAGCCAATACCGATAGCGGCCTATCCGAGCATGTATTAAAGTTTAAAGTTATTTAGCCAACTTACTTTGTTGTCAAACTCATGTTGAAAAGCGTTTTACTCTTGATAACAAGTAGCCAGCTGAATTAGGTGTGTTTGAATAATACACAATGGTTGGTAAGGAGAAGCTGACCTGTTTATTTAGCAATTAATAAACTCAAAATAGACAAAATAATAAATAACAAACTCTTGTTATTCCCTGGGCTTTGGCACTGTTCAGTGGCAGTTTGTCACGCTTCACAAACATTTCTGCCAGTGTTAGTTGTGCAAGACATTTCTTTTTGTCTTCGGTTTTCTTTAGAAACTCTTGTTGTTTATGGTGTTATTTCGCTAAATGCTTGATTAGATGTATTAAAAGTTTTTACAACTTTACCACCACTCTTGACTTTACTGTGGCATACGTTGCACTCTACCTCTTCGTCTCTGTCGTCCTTTAAGGTAAAATAATCCCACACAACTGACATTTTACCGTTAACTTCAAATTTACACGGCGGTCTTAATGGTTAGGGGCAGTCATGGTCTGGTGGTAGGGAACTGGTCTTGTGACCGGAGGGTCATGGGTTCAATTCCCAGGCCTGAGGCCATGACTGAGGTGCCCTTGAACAAGGCACCTACCCCCAACTGCTCCCCAGGCACCGGGCTAGGGCTGCCCACCGCTCTGGGCATGTGTGCACCACAGCCCCCTAGCAATCATTAGTGTGTGTGTGTGTGTTCTGACTGCGGAGGACAAATTTAGATTGCGGTGAAAAAAATCACAATTGACAAATATGGCACGTTTACGTTATGCCACTGAGCTAAATTGGGGAGATGCGATGCTCGTGTGCTGGAAAATGCGGACCGGATTTTACTCTCATTGGAGAAAACACAGCAAAAACTGGAATGGATTATCTAAATGGGTGCCCGGATCGGACTTTAAAAAAACTGGATCGGGAGTCTGGATCGGCATTTTCTCATGCCTACCGATACGCATTTTTTGCAAATATCGGATCGGCACAAGCATAATTTTGACCTCAGATCAGAAATATAACATGCTTGAGCACTTCATAGTAACATGAGGGACACTCACACTGACCTCAGATCAGAAATATGACACTTGCCTTAGCACTTCATAGTAACACCTCAGTTTGCCATGATATCAAAGCCTGAGCCATTCCCTCCATATTCACCATAACTCACAATAAAAAATAAAACTAACAATCACTATTTAAAATTGGTAGGAATCGCTCCCATTGATAACTACAATGGTAACAACTGTAACTGTGAGCAAGCTGACAATGAGAAATATAAATACCTTGATCCTCTTCTTCATCATTGCAGATGATGTTGTACAGCGTGTCCAAAGCGTAACCCAGGATTTCAGAGTCTGAACTGTGAGCATGATGGGGGGGAAAAACACAAAGACGTTCACCCGTTGAACTGCACCATTCTAGACACTTCAAGTGAGATGCTCTCAGGGTAAGAGTTGTGCTGGAGCAGGTGAACTCTGCTAGGCCTACCGGTCTGTCTGCAGGATGCGGATCAGGTGATCCATTGCCTGGGTCCCCACCTCCATGCGATATTTCTGCAAACAAGGGGCAGCGTACTGGTGGTCAAGGCTTGGTACCAACACTGTCTTTCCCAGGGCACTGGGGTTCAAACCCCATTCTGGCTGTGTGCTCCATGTTGTAATTAGAGTCCAAGGCTATAACATCACTCCTGATTTAAATGTGCTAAGAGCAAATATCACAGTGGCAACCTGTTTCCTCATTCATAAATGTGGATCGCTGGTGGATTTTACTACTTTTGATATTGTGATAGCACATTTTGTCCTTATTTGCATATGACATTAGTGACCGGAGCCTGTGTAGGCCTGTATTGGGGGTAGAACCCCCACCTGAACCTGTGTGGCCCACTGTGTTTAGTAAGGACGAGGTTTGTTACGTGGCGTCCGTGAGTCAGTGGACAGCCTGCTGGGCTCACTGTGAGCCCACCTCCAGTCTGTCCTTCAGCCTGCCAGTCTGGCCTGATAAGCCCATTAGGCACGGCTGACAGGCCACTGACGCACTGCTACCTCCTGCTCTCAGTCCCACGCTGACAAGAGAGAGGACGTGTAAACAGACCCCTCTCCTCCTACACTCCCTACATTTAGATTACCATGGTACCCGTGTGTTTTATACCCATTTATAGATCTCAGTATGATGGAACATTCACAGTTCATAAATGGTACTTTACAGTACAAGGAGCTACCATTTTTTTCACTGGATCATTAAACTCTTCTTTCAGGACTGCTAATGCACAGACGCTTCAGAGGAAATCACCAAAGCGCCCATATCTCTGTATGTACGTGTGTTTGGAAACGTTAACAATAATTCCATGTTACTTGAACATTCTTTATTGCAATTAAGCAAGAAGAATTCATTTTTTTCATGTCAGAGTTTTGATTAACAGGCCAAAAAGACTTCTTAGGTCTGTGCTACTTCATCATCTTAGAAACCCAGTGGGCTTTCTAATGGTAACTGCCTGACAGGTAAACCTGCAACACCCACTCTTCTGGTGGGATTACCTTGGAGAGAGATTTAAGCGCGCGGACTGCATCCCTCCGATCCTCCAGCAGCGTGGACGAGGCCACGCGATCACACAGCTTCTGGATCTGCAGTGAGACAAGCGGGCGCGGGGCCACCAATTAGTTAATAACATATAAATAACATCACATAGCTCCATCTTACTGCAGTTCAACCAAAGTTAAGCAGTGCATCAAAAGTTCTGCAATACTGCGCACACACACACACACACACACACACACACACACACACACACACACACACACACACACACCAAAAAACGAATCCCACTCCCACACATAGTAATGGCATATGTTGGTAGGTCATATATCGGTGCCTTAGCTAAAAGGTAAAGGGGCACGTCTCGCTTCAACGACTCTACTCTCCCTCTTCACCCCATCGTGTCAGACGACAATAGCTACTATAACTGAATACAACCAGCTGTTTGTAAAGGGAACTTCAATTATTTCTTAATCCGACGGTAAATTCATATCAAATACATGTCATGAGATCACATCACGGTCACAAGCACCACGATTGTGCCCTGGTGAACACTTTGCAGCTTTATCTAGGGAGCTAGCCGGCGAAACGTTGAAGTGAACGTGGTGGTAACTGACAGACTGTGACAGGTTAACGCCCCCACGAGCACAGGCCACGCCCACAACGGCTAAACTACCTTCAGTTCTCTGTCACGCCCTCTAATGTGTGTTTTAACTTTGTTAGCTAGTCTGCTATAGTAGTTTAGCTGACTAGCTAACACAGCTGTCTAAACCCGCTAGCTAGCCACACCACTTCGAGCCCGACGATGTTGCCTTCAGGCTAGCTAGCTAGCTGACCAGCCACCATAAGTCCTGGTTTTTCACAGATTAGATCATTTCTATATTTAACAGAATGATAAAGTACAGTCATGTTAACTTTATCCCTGGACTGTATCCCTGGAGCTGTGAAGACAAGCTAAGAAACCGAAAGCTAACTTACAGTCTCCACACCGGAGGGTTGAGCTCCCGACGGCTGTCCTCCTATCACGCCCCTGATGAAATTCATCTTTCTAAGCGTCTCTTTGAGCGGTGTTTAAAAGTGACACTTCCCGGACACGCTTCTGAAACACACTTCGATATCACGGGCCCGAAAAGCCACGCAAGGAGCCGCCCGGTGTTGTGTTCAGACTAAACAGCCCCCTCTTCGACCTACCCCGGAACCGCTCCGGTGGGGTGGGATGCGCATGCGCGGAGACGTGGCGATACGTGGCTGATCAGAGTACGGGCATGTTTTCCCTTTCTGTCTTAAAGCGCTATGCGTGGACTTAAAAGACACCAAACCGTGCATTCATTTTACACAAAGGGTATGAGACGAAACGTGTTAGCTGGTACATGCACGTTCTTAAATCTATTAAGATTTTTACCATGGACATTGCCATTTTGTCCTTCAGGATTTGCAAGTCCCACAGGATCTTAGCTCAGTTGGGTTATACACACACACACCCCGACACACTTCCACACTTCTGGAAGAAGTCTTATTTACAGTACATCTATTTCTTCACATCCCAAAGCCTGCAAAACTCCATCCCATCCTTAACACAGTAAAAACATAAGCACATTTGTAGTGAGAACGAAGACATCTTCTGAAAAAGTATGTGTGAATATTTTCATAACTCTGGATTTACTAAGTCATAAATTATGCGTTTGCTTGTGCTGTCCCTGTTCAGAGAATGGATGCATTGACATGTAAACAATGTGCTGTTAAGATAACAAGAATTGATTTGGTGTTCACTTATCAAAAACAGTAGCTAATCATAAACTTAAACACTTCACAATCCTCCAGGACGATGCAGACTTCTCTTTTTAAGGATCCTCCACGAATCTCCTATAGCAGGTGTGTCCAAAGATTTTGCAATGAGGGCCAGATTTGATAAAGTGAAACTGTGGGGGACGACCATTATCTAATTTTATGCACATTATCGAATTTATTTTATAATAAATAGGGGGAGGGGGGCCCCTGCTTTTCGTTTGCGTGGGACGGGGGGATGGGTATGGAAGCTTTTCTGTCTCAATATTAAAATGAAAATGTAAAACGCATTTGCATTTACATGTTCCACTCATACAAGCAACTTTGAGCTCAAAATTCAAATTCAATAGTTCCATATACATTTGCAATGTGGTAGTTGTCTATTCATATCTCATTTATACATACATTTTGATGCTTTATTTGTGCCTTTATTGAAATGAAAATGTATTTCCCGATTTGAATTATCAAGTTCATGTGATCATGCAAAGGTTGTATCAAAATTGTAATGAAAATGCTATTCGCTTAATATGCTTTCCATTCCGTGATAACGCGTTTGAAATGTAATTTTCAACCTCACCACCACGCTAAAAGATGTCAATATTCAAATGTTAATGGAGAAATAGCGCCTCTCCTGTTTGCAATAACATTACGATACCAACAGCGCTCAAACTGTCCAAAATCCGAGCAGAATGGTCTTCCACTACAGTCAAATTAAATTCCATCAGCCTTCCAATCAAAATCCACAGCCCTCCACTTTATTCAGCCAATCGGGTTCCACAGCTTTCCACCTCAGGCAGCCAATCAGGACGGGACTATAGCACGCTAAGCAGTACAGCTAAGCAGTTGTGGCGAAGTGTACTCATGTGTACCAGGTCTACTCCCATCTTCTGGTGAAATATAAAATAGCGGTTATTTTACTTAGAAAATAGCGGGTGCTGGCCGGCCGCATATTCCTGATTTTATGGAACACAGTCATGGCCAAAAGTTGAGAATGACACAAATATTATATTTTCACATGATCTGCTGCCCTCAGGTTTTTATGTGTGTTTGTCAGATGTTTTTTATCACATACAGAAATATAATTGCAATCATATTATGAGTAACAAAAGCTTTTATTGTTACTATTTTTTATTAAAGTTAATGCAGCAAGTCAATATTTGCAGTGTTGACCCTTCTTCTTCAGGACCTCAGCAATTCTCCGTGGCATGCTCTTAATCAACTTCTGGACCAAATCCTGACTGATAGCAGTCCAATCAATGCTTGCATTTTGTCAGAATGTGCAGGTTTTTGTTTGTCCACCTGTCTCTTGATGATTGACCACAAGTCCTCAATGGGATTAAGATCTGGGGAGTTTCCAGGCCATGGACCCAAAATCTCTATGTTTTGTTCCATGAGCCATATAGTTATCACATTTGCTTTATGGAAAGATGCTCCATCATGGCATTGTTGATCACCAAACTGCTCTTGGATGGTTGGGAGAAGTTGTTCTCAGAGGACATTCTGGTACTATTCTTTATTTATGGCTGTGTTTTTAGGCAAGACTGTGAGAGAGCCGATTCCCTTGGCTGAGAAGCAACCCCACACATGAATGGTTTCAGGATGCTTTACAGTTGGCACGAGATGGTGGTAGCGCTCACCTCGTCTTCTCCGAACAAGCTGTTTTCCAGATGTCCCAAACAATTGGAAAGGGGATTCATTAGAGAAAATGACTTTACCCCAGTCCTCAGCAGTCCACTCCCTGTACTTTTTTGCCAAATATCAGTCTGTCCCTGATGTTTTTTCTGGAGAGAAGTGGCTTCTTTGCTGTCCTTAGACCTGTCCTCTGTACATGCTACATCATGTACTAGACTACCCCTTGCTGGGGGATGAAGGCGATTATCCACCTCAGAATAGAAAGAGACCATTGTCAAAATGTTAGGGCAATCAACTGCATACGTTTCCGACAACTTCAACAGCATATCATTACTGACGTCACCATCAGCAACATCCATTCAGTGAGTCTATCCGGACTGGGCCAGTGACAGTGTGAAACAACTGCGTTATGAATTTGCCACTCATCATCATGCCACTCTTGGTCCCTACAACACTGTGCACATCATAACCTTCTTCAACACAGAGCACAAAATACACATTCTCCATCACTAGGGGGATGAACCAGAACAGTCCAGGTTTGTTGTCGTCTGGGACAACATAAGTTTGCACTGGGCTGCTTAAGTACAAACTGGTTCAGTTTGGTGGAACAGGCGGTCAGCTCTTTGAAGTTGCGGGACATAGTTGGCAACCAGGGCATCCGCCGACAAGGCCTTGGCTCTGCACAGTTCCAAACCTGGGGAGGTGCAAATACAGAAACCAGGAGAGGCATAGTGCAAGCAGAAGTAAGGAGCAGAGAGGAGGAGAAGCGAGTAGCCAGAGCAGTGCAGCAAGGTTCCCAGGGAGCCTGGACAAAATGGGACTTGCCCAGGCGCAAAGTCACATGGAGGGATCTGTGGCGCCTGGAACCTTATCGCATCTCGTTCCTATTACGGTCTGTTTATGACACCCTCCCCTCCCCAGTACATCTGCACATGTGGGGTCTAAGAGAGGATCCACTTTGTAAGCTGTGCGACAAGAGGGGGACCTTGGCCCATATACTGTCCGGGTGCAAAACATCTTTAACCCAGGGGCGGTATAGATGGCGCTACGACAAAGTACTCCTCTCATTGGCAGACACCATAGAGCGGGAGAGGGTCAAGAAAAGACCAGCCAACTCAACGCCTCAGAGAGCCATCACCTTCGTTAAGGAAGGAGCTAGACCTGTACAAACCACCAAAAGGAAAAGAACTAGCATTCTCCACGCCGCAAGTTCCTGGGAGATGAGGGTGGATCATGGGAGGAGGCTGCAGTTTCCGGAAGTGGTGCAAACATCCCTCTGCCCTGACATAGTGCTGTGGTCACCCAAGGACCAGAAGATAATCCTGGTTGAGGAGGCCCAGGAAAGGAAGACTGCAAAGTACCAACAGCTGGCTCAAGACTGCCGAGATAGAGGCTGGCAGGCATGGGTCTTCCCTGTGGAGATAGGGTGCAGAGGCTTTCCAGCAAGGTCTGCATGGAGTTTTCTTTCTGCCTTGGGAATGGATGAGAACAGCAAAAAGCAAGCAGCTCGCAGGATGGGGGAGGAGGCGGAACGTGCCTCATGCTGCATCTGGAGCAAGAGAGAGGAGGAAAGCTGGAAGTCAGGAGTAGATGGGCAGTGAGCTGGCCACTCGCTGCAGGCCCACCAACTGGAGGGTGTTGTGGTTAGGGCCGAAACACCCAGAGAAGGTTGGACACCACCTGATGACATCTGCTCCTGGCCTAAGGCTCCAGCTACCTATTAAGGTAGCTGAGGAAGGCACCTTCTGTGTATTAAACAAGTTCAATGAACAACCATAATTTGTTGTGATTCACCTCAACCAAAATTTCCATTGCTGTTGAGTTCTTTTTGGCATGGAGGTGGTTGCCAACCCCACCAGTGCAAATACATTCAGCAGGTGATGGAGGAAGCTTGAGGTTATTTTGTTTTTCTTTTTTTATTGTTCATGTGTTTACAATATATACAGAATGTGTTGCTGTAGTGTTCATACAAAACCAAAAAAAAAAGCCCCTTCCCCTTTTAATTGCGGTTTACTTTATGGTGTACATGTACTGAATATGCAGAATTAACCTCAATATTTATGAATATTCATGTATATGTGAGACCTCTGACAGACCTTCACAGCAGACTACAAACTAAACACTCAAACACATTGTAGTAGTGTTTTCCATTTGTCACTTCAGTGTGTAGTAACATATATGAAAGGCTAATCATCTGATATTTGTGTGTAGCGTTTAGATGTAAAAATATGGTTTTGGCAAGAGTTGCAAGAGGTTTGGTTGAAGTGTTTGCTTTTTCCAAAAGTCTGAGATGTTTTGCCTGTTGTGTGTGTGTGTGTAGCATTGGTTGCTGTGCGTTAAGTTTCAACAAAAAGATAAATAATGGCAGAAATTGGTCTTTGCAAAAAATTTGTATCTGCAAAAAACTGTAATGACATATCAGCTTGCAAGGCCAGTGACAGCAATGAAGTTAAGAAACTGATCTACACTCTGTAGAACTGCATGGAATGAATGTTACGATTTAAACATGTAGGCTACTGTCTTTATCTTAATCTGGTTTCTCCTCCTAGCGATCCAGAAGCTCTTTGCAGGATCTGTATAACGTAGGCCGATGCTAGTCACGTTGCAGTGGCAATTCAGTTGATTATTGATTTTTTTCATGGGTCCACATTAATCCCATCCTCTGTACACACACAACCAAGACTCCAATGTAAATAAATCACCTGCTGAAATGCCTCTTTTTCAGAAGCAGTTTGAAGGAAACTGGGTAACCTAGGCCATCAACAGGTAGATACACCAAACCCCGCCTACAAATTCAGATCACATGGAACTCAGCCAGGACCCAAGCTCAGCCTACAAATTGAGATCAAATGGAACTCAGCCAGGAAACTCCATTTTCATTCAGCCACTCTGAAACAAGACACCAACAAGCAGAGAAGATTTCAGTAGTTTATTTTGTTTATGTTTAACAATCCAAAAAAAAGGGGAAAATTCAAACCAACAAAATCAACAAACTAAGCTCTAAACTAAAATCATGGTAAAGCTGAACGGTGCCCGTTCCCCCCACGCTAATGTAGATGGTGGAGTCTGACCCACTGTGTGAGGACATCAGACAGTGCCCCCTGTTGGGAGGGCGACCTTCATTTAGGGTGTGACGCCGCACCTCAGGTGAGCTGGGTCGTGTGTGGCCTCACATGCTTTTCTGTTAACAATCACAGCTAGCTTGAGGGCATCTTCTAGATTCATCCATTCATACACACTGCTTACTTCATTAAGTATTTCGATAAGCACAGTATAGGCCATTATGGCGGTCAATAACACAGGAAACTATAGTTTTCAAACCCAAATCACACTTTGATGAGGGCAATTAGGTAGGTCATAATTAGGTTGAAGGGACAGTAATTAGAGTTGGGCGGTTTTTGGTATACCATTAGCATAAAGGGGCAATGCATCATTGACAGAGTTCTTAACCAATAGAATCAAAGTCCTTCAGAGAGGGAAAAGAAGAAGACAAGCAGTGTCCTCGGAGATGAAGATTGTCCCAAAATGATTGCAAAGTACAAGCTATCTGACACAGAAGATCTCAAAGAACATTTCAAATATAGCGCTACATCAAAACTGTACCTCCAAAATTAGTGCAAAAATATCAGTTTAAAGAGAAAAGGCGTGTCAGATGATCCTCACTCCATCTGCTTAAGCTCCTCCTACAGCTGCATTCAAAGCCACGCCCACTCACCACCAGCATAATCACATGGGTGTTGTTGCAAACTCTTAAATCAAAAGGGGGAACAGATGAAAAATTAAAAGCAAATAAATAAAATGGTTAGAAAACAAAATAAATAAAAAAACACCAGAGAAGGGCTGTAAGTGTCCTCAGTAATTCAATGCAGTTGAATGAATACTTAAATATGAAAGCACCAGTGAGCCACTGATCCTCTACTGGAGTCTGTAGGGGCTTCTGTAGGGACTACGTGTCCAAGTGGTAATGGTGTGGATAATGCATCCCATGCAACTCTCCTTTCCAACTCAAGTTCATTATTTCAAATGAAAAAACATTTAGCAGACCAATGTGTGATGTGCACCATGCACAATTAAAAGTCTTTTAACACAGCTTCCTGTGGGTTTGTAAGCATTTAAACAGCTGTCACATTAAAACTTTAGGCACCTTTTCCTTCTTTGACTGAGAAGACACTGTAAACAAACGCAGAGCTCCCCGTGAGGCAGAACCACCACCCAGCACGGCAGAAGAGTGGGTGTACCAGCAGTGTTTCTCACAGGACTGCCAGTGTAATACAGAAGAGTGGGTGTACCAGCAGTGTTTCTCACAGGACTGCCAGTGTAATACAGAAGAGTGGGTGTACCAGCAGTGTTTCTCACAGGACTGCCAGTGTAATACAGAAGAGTGGGTGTACCAGCAGTGTTTCTCACAGGACTGCCAGTGTAATACATGGGGGAATCAGACCAAAACACACAATTAACAAACGAAAGACACTGCCGCCAAGTAAAGCTCGACTGCCATGAATCTGAGAAAAAAAAAAAAAAAAAAAAGACCAAAACCAAAGGCACTATTTTGCTAACATGTGACCCACCGAACATAAAAGGTCTGGAGCACTGTGCTGAGAAACAAGCAAACCCAAAGAGCATGTGCTGTGAAGTGATCTACTGCTGCACGGTTTCCACGGCTAGGTGTGTGGGAGCCCTTCACTCATCCCTGCTTACTGGTCAGGAATGGTTATTAAAACAAGGAGGAAAAAGATTGAACACTATGAAAATAAGTGTTTCTTCAGGAAACGGAACTGGAGAAATCGAAGCTGCCAAATCTGTCCAGCTGTCCATCTGTCACTGCATTTCATTATCATTTTCTTTAATGAACTTTGTTCCCCATTTTGTCACATTTGTCCAGGAGTCAGGTTCTGGAGCCTTCCTGAAGAGAATGTCTGTTTTTCCAGCATAAATTTTTGATTACTCAGAGATATGAAAAAATTGCAGACAAATTTTTTGTTGGTCACAGCAGATGGGTTTAAACTGAGGACCATCCGGAGTAACGGCAGCTTAACAGGCTCTAGTGAAGGATGATCTGGAGAAGATCCAATAGCTTAAAGACTGGAAGGTTCTGTGTGCAGGTGCCTTCTCTGATGAGAGAACTACCAACTCTCAGTGTTCTTTAACAAAGCGACAACAGTTTAAATCAAAGAATAAACATGAGAACAGGTGTGAACCATCCAACAGAATCACTTCAAACAGCTCCACGGTAAGAGGTAAACACTGTATAATGTATGGAGTCTGCCTTAAGGAGAAGCCTTCACTGAGATTTGTAGTCCTCTTCTATGGGCATAGTCTCTGCTCCAGCTCACTTCTTATGAAATTAACTTTGCTGAAAGTAGGAAATACATTTTTCAACTTGGGTCAGAGCATGCTCAGATCGGCTCAGGTCGTAGCATGCTCAGATCAGATTTGGTTGGACCGTGCTCAGATGGGTTGAGCGTGAAAAATGTGGGTTAACTTTGCGGGACTGCTTGAGCTGTTCCTCTATTTTGACAGAAGACAGACACTTGGCTGATGCACCCGGAGCCAGAAGGTAAGAAGTATAATACAAAACAAGAAAGAAGTGGGGGGAAGGGATTACAAAAAATGGTTATACATGTAGACACATGTAGACTACATCTTTTTGTTAAGAATGAACTTGGTGCTATTTTCAAGCAGCAGGTGGCGCTGTGCTCAGCGGCGCTGCGCAGAGAAGCGGGTCTCCCCCTGTGCTGGGCCTCTCGCGGAGCCGGGGCCAGGTCTGGGGGCCATGCCCCCTCGTGGGGGTGGGGCCCTGCTGTCGCGATCACGTAGCCCTCCGCTTCCCATAATGCCACGCGGTCCTCCTGGGCCACGGTCCGTCCGCCTGGAGTCCCGACGTTCATCAGACGCTCCGCTCCGAGCCTCGCGCTCCCGCACCAGACGCGTCTTTTTCTCTTCCACGTTCAGCCGCACCTCACCACGAAACATAATGGGCTAGAGACAGAGAGAGAGAGAGAGAGAGAGAGAGAGAGAGAGAGAGAAAGAAAAGCACAGGAAGGGACAGAGCACACCTGGTTCTGAACATGCTTCATCTCTGGACCACTCCTGCATCTGATTGTTTGCTGATCCTTTGTAGATAAAGCTGCCCACCCTGAAACTGACACAAATATGCTAATGTGTTCTGATAATAGAGCACTTTGGTTGGTAAACAAAAGGTCCCACCTACCTTTGCACCCAGAATCCTCTGCACTGGTTCAGAGTCATCAAACACCACAAAGCCAAAGTTGGGCAGCCTCCCTCCGACACCTTTGGTGTTGATCCGCAACTCAATGACGTTCCCGTACGCTGGGGAGCAGGGAGAGAGAGAGACCAGACCAGGTCATCGCCATGGGGACTCACTGCAGACTTTGGCCCGGCTCCCATAATGACCTCCAGACCCAAACCCAAACCCCAGGTATAGGCAGAGTGGAACGTGTGAAGTTCTCACAACAGTGTGGTGACTAAAATGTTTTTTGGCAATTTAATTATCAAGTCAAAAGAAAAATCCAAGACCAGAATTTGAGGCCCATGGCTGAATATCTCTGCTGGTATTACAGGTCTCCACTATGCTGGAAGTATACTCTGTGCTGCCAATATCCCAAATACATCTGCATTTCTGAGAAAGGACTAATGTCCGAGTGGTAATGACCATGGTGAATACCAAGCTAAGCAGCACTCACTCATGAAGAAGTCACGGAGTTCACTCTCGCTGATGTCATGGGGCAGGTTACCCACGAAGAGCTGATGGCTGTCAGGGTAACGAATCATCCTCCCTCTGTCCACCTCTCCTGGCTCCGCCCTCTCTCCAGGCTCCGCCCTCCCTAAAACAACATGGTCACATGGTCAGGGTAGCGAATCCTCCTCCCTCTGTCCACCTCTCCTGGCTCAAGCTTCGCCCTCCCTAAAAAAACTCACCATTCGCAACATTAACCTCTGGCAGAGCTAATCCCCAAAACCACTGACCACTGGTGGTCAGTAGCAGCTTATCACAGTAAACATTAATCACAAAAGTCATCACCCTTATCCAAAACCAGCTGAATAAACCAACTGGCAGCAGAACCCAGCAAAGCACCTTCTTTCCTCTGCATTAGCAAGGAAGTGACATAACAGCTACTTCAAGCCCAGTGAAACGGCTTCCAGAGGGAGCAGCAATTTAAGTGTTAATATTGTAATGTAGTACAAATATTCTGAGACTATAATGAAACAATATACTGTAGTTTTTTTTTGGCCTGCAGTATACCAGAAGCCTAGAATTCTGTTACATGAGGTCGCTGTTTCATATTTTTTTTTATACAGTAAATGTTAAAAAGATAAAAAAAACATTTAAAATCACAAGTAAGCTTATGTCTAGACAGTAATACTAGTGTTTGTATGTTTACCTTTACCAGCCTGAGATTCTAAAGAGGTGCCACCATCTGTAAACACAGAAAAAGAGAAAGATATTCAGGGAACACCAACAGCAGCACCATTATACATGGAACAAGGAGCAGATATGAATCGAGTCCAGTGCACGTGGTATCCAGAGACACCAAACACAGCCAGCACTAGGCGCCATGACTCAGAGCACACGGCTAAGCTTAAACCACGTCTAGCTTCACCACGCACTCACTCCTGAAGTGTGGCACAGCTGCTGCTGGGTTCAGAGTATCAACCCTTATAATGCTCAGTGTGGAGGCGAGTTCTCACCAGCACGGGGCCCCCTAGAAGACAAAGGAGGTCGGTCACGCGCGCGTTGATCACGTGGACGGTTAGGGGCAACCGATGCCTCAGACTTGGCCTCCACCCTGGACTGGAACACACACACACACACGCACACGCGCACGCGCACACACACACACACACACACACACAATTTTTCTGTTATACTGTTGAGGGACTTCTGAGGGAGTCCATAAAGTTCAGCTGGTCCTCAAAACTATTTCAGACCTATGATGGCACAGTGTAAATCAAAAGTACAAGTCATCATGACTCTTGGACTTATTAATTCCTCTAAAAAACCAAGTGTAGTTATGTAAAAATATCCATTATTTATTCCTCTAATAAACCAGGTGTAATTATATAATGCTGTTAAAGTTTTCACTAGCATAACAGCTTGTGAAGCCAGTTGCACCACACCTGCTCATGCAGGCGTGCATATTTTAATATGCAAATTCTGAATTAATGACTCGTCCCCCTCATCCTCATACAGCACGTGGTTCTTCACCTGACCCACAGGCATGGGCGTGGCTTGTGAACAATACCACCGTCAGCGCTGTAACCTCAGACGTCTGTGGTTCCTGCTGCATTAATATCAGCCGTCTCGCCCGAGACGGGTGGTTGACTCAGGTGTCATCTCACAGGTGTGTGTCACCTGCCTGCACACCTGAGTGCCCAGTCCCCGCACCCTCTGCCAGGACTAAAACACTAGCGCCACATCACAAAGGCAGGCATGAATGTTTCAGCTGTCCACGGCTCCTCTGGACACCACCCTGGTCTTTATAACGCTCCCTGTGTGTTAATAATTAAGGAGGAGGAAGTTGGCTGGGTTAGTAGGAGTGCCCTGCCTCAGTGATCCTCCGAGAGGGGGAGGTACGGAATACCAGCTTCAGGACAATCAAGGAGGGTCACCTGTGAGGTTGTAACCTTGACCAGATGGGGCGGGACACTGGTGCACGGGCCAGTCCCACTCAGAGGCAGCAGGTTCTTACTGGTGACAGACGCCCAGGAGGAAGTCTACAAAAAAAAAAAAAGAAACCACGAACGCATGAACATGCTTTCAGGAACTACAAACAGCAAGCATACTTCTCAGAATATGTCCCCAAAAACTGGGCGAGGACGGAAAGCAGGAAACTGGCTGGGCTACTTTGTTATGTGGTTCTTAAAAACAACAGAAAGTGGCGTAAATAAAGGTACAACACTGAAGCAATTAAGAGCCGAGAGTCAACAAGTTAAGAGGTTTCAGTACTTTGGGAGGTTCCTGCATCTGAGGGGCAGTCTCAGAAGGAACTGGAGAAGCAGCCTTCTCTTTCTGATCTTCTAGAGTCTTCTCCTGCACTCCCTCCTTCGGCTCCTCGATGCTGGTCTCCGACACAGGCTCTGTGTCTGCAGCAGGGTCCTCCATCACCTGCTCCATGCCGTTGCTGGAGGGTGGAGAGGAACGCTCATGTCTGACCAGCGCATCAACACACCTTTAACCCCATGTGTTGTCCTCACTTTTGCAACCACGGCTACTTTGTGTACATGACTGGAACGTAGGTATTCAAATGACAGCAGCTGGTTGAGCTTCTTTAAATTCCAGCTGCTCCCTTTTACGTAGAAGTGTGATGACAACAGGGTGAATCAGTTTCACGGGAAACACATCAAAGCATCACACAAAGCATACACGCTGTGTAACATGTATACGTGTAGGTGCCCTCATCGCTGCCCGTTGTGTAACATGTATACGTGGAGGTGCCCTCATCTCTGCCCGCTGTGTAACATGTATACGTGTGGGTGCCCTCATCTCTGCCCGCTGTGTGACATGTATACGTGTGGGTGCCCTCATCTCTGCCCGCTGTGTAACATGTATACGTGTGGGTGCCCTCATCTCTGCCCGCTGTGTAACATGTATACGTGTGGGTGCCCTCATCTCTGCCCGCTGTGTAACATGTATACGTGTGGGTGCCCTCATCTCTGCCCGCTGTGTAACATGTATATGTGTGGGTGCCCTCATCTCTGCCCGCTGTGTAACATGTATATGTGTGGGTGCCCTCATCTCTGCCCGCTGTGTAACATGTATATGTGTGGGTGCCCTCATCTCTGCCCGCTGTGTAACATGTATATGTGTGGGTGCCCTCATCTCTGCCCGCTGTGTAACATGTATATGTGTGGGTGCCCTCATCGCTGCCCGCTGTGTAACATGTATATGTGTGGGTGCCCTCATCTCTGCCCGCTGTGTAACATGTATATGTGTAGGTGCCCTCATCTCTGCCCGCTGTGTAACATGTATATGTGTAGGTGCCCTCATCGCTGCCCGCTGTGTAACATGTATACGTGTAGGTGCCCTCATCGCTGCCTGCTGCGTAAGTGCAGTGTACCAGCCTCCTACATCTACACCCAAACACAGACTCCGGCGCTGGGGTCCTACCTCACTGGGCGGGGCTCAAAGCAGTTGGAGGTGTGGCCAGTGTTGTGCTGGGACTCCAGAGAGGTATGTGGTTCTTCCTCCTCTTCTTCCACCTCCGACTCTAACAGAAAACAGCGAGCAAGAGAGAGCCAGACGTGTTAGTGGTGAGAGCACCAGTAATCGAGTAATAGCAGATCAGCCAATCAGTAAAAAACTCACCTTCCTCCAGTTCAGCCTCAGAATCCCCAAACACCTCATCCTCATAACGGAAGATGTCATTGTGAACATAGAACTTATTGTCCACGGAGCCCTACACACACACACACACACACACACACACACACACACACACACACACACACACACACACACACACACACACACACACACACACACACACACACACACACACACACAAATAATGAAATGAAGCATTAAAGTGAACTCAGCTCGCCAACAGTAATCACAGGGGAGTACGTAAAATGAAGCCACACCTCCGGGGCCAGGACGAAGGTCTGCAGGAACCTCCTCATTGGCTGCCCATTGTTAGACAGCTCTCCCATCACCTGGACGACCACGCCGTCACTCAGCGTGGCGTGGGCATCTACGTGCCGGATTTTAGTGTGGCACTCGCTGAACTGCAGTGACATCACCTTCTTGTGGATCTCCTGCGGAGGGGAGAGGATGGATGTGGGGTCAGCGGTCAGCATCTCTGGGTCTGCCCAAGGTTACACCTCAAGCTGCACCTGTGCTGCTGAATACCTGTTCAAACACACCTACATGTGCTGCACTAAAACAACCAACCCACAGGAGTCCTGCTGCAGGCCTGTGGCCGTCCTGCCGAGTGGAAACCACGTGATTACAGCATAGCTCAACACACAAGCTTGATCTTCTCTCTATTATCTCTGCTTTGATGCATTCAGGCCCAACTAATCACAAACTTAATCACTTCCACATGGGCAGAAGCAGTGTACCCTGCTGGACCGGCTGCTCTTGAAGCCATTAAGCCTGCTATTCCTGCTCAAGCCAGTGTAAGTATATGTGAAGGCTTAGAGGCCTGGTGTTACTTTCTACGTGGTGCTACACGTTCTCCCAGCCAAGCTGCCCAGAGACCGCCAGGCTGATCCGAGCTGCCTTTATCCAGTCAGGCAGGCGGAGGACACTCACCGCCTGCCCGTACACAGCCTCCGACAGCTTTCCGTCCGAGTCCAGTCCTCCATGGACGTAGGACGAGTTCCTCCCATAGAACCTGTGTGAGGAACATTCACCATGAGCGCTACGTGCAGCGATGGTAGTGATGGAAGCGGCAGGTGACACATACGTGCGAACACCGTCACCTGTGGAGGAAGTCTGGGGCCTTGTTGAGCACGGTGTAGTACTGCCTCACAAACTCCCGGCCCACTAGCAGCGGACTGGCCTTCTCCATCACCATTTCTTTGCCAACGAATCCGGAGTCTGCAGCACAAGAACAATAGCTGTAGTATGCACACCAGTATGCAAATGAGCGTTGTACGAAACACAGTAGTAGCTATACGTTTACACACTACAATATGGGCTGGAGATGGGAGGTGTACAAATGTCCTCAGTGACAGGAGAGGAGAAGGCACTAGAAAAAGCGAATTAAACAGATCAGACTGGGCTGAGACTACTGGACTGATTTAAAACTAGATGTGGTAAATAACGCAGTGACCAGTGCACCTGATGAAGAATTGGAGTGATATGAGCTTATCGTTTGATGCGTGAGGACCTGGTGTGGTTGTGGATCACTGCAGACTGGCAATGGCACTGAATACAAAATAAACTTAGTTGCAAGTTACAAAAAGATCTTACTAAGGCCAGAGGAAAATTTCTGCATCTTCCATGCTCAGTAGGAGACAATGGAGGTGCAATGTTTAAGAGAGGATTTTCAGAGGTGTCCACAATTTTAACATCAGCATCTCTACTGGTTAGCAGGGTTTCAGTTTCTATTTTAGAAGAATGAAAACAGGAATTTGTCCAGTACAGCAAGGTAACCACACCTGGAAACCCCCTGCTGATAAAATATCTGGGCCTATAGCTGAGTGCCTGAGAAATAGGTCATTGTAAATTGTACTAAAATAATGTAATGTAAAAAAGCCCACAACCTAACATTTTTCCAAAATCATTCGATGAAATGTATTACAGAATTAATTGTAAAAACATAATTTTCTTTACATTGCATTTTCGAAATGGTCGTGCACTTGAATCTACAATCTCAAAATGTGAAACGCACAAAGTAAATTCGGAGTCTTGTGTACGCACGAGCTGAAAATGCCCAGGAGGAAAACAAAAACGAAACCGCTTGATTAAAGGAAACGAGGTAACAGATCAAGATCAATACGCACCACGATCGACGGCAGACACGGTCTAGCGTCAAGCTTACAGATCACCAGCAGTAGCGCCTCAAATGTTTCGCAAAATTATTTTAGCAGCCATTTATTTTGCTCGGAGTTTCACGTCCAGTTACGGGCGGTGACGTCAGCGCGTGACGTCGTCTCTCTTCCTCCGTCATCGCGTGCGGCGACATTAACCACTGACTTATAACGCAAAATATATATAATATTACTGCTATAATCACGCTACCGACGACGTGGCGAATAATATCGGTTAATCACACGGGATGTCTGCTGAAATGCCAAAGTGGAAAGTGTCTTTAACACATTGTCCGGTCGCAGGGCAGTTGGCTGGCAGGGTTGGCAGTGATGTCAATGATAAATGCTGTGCGCTTTTAACCTGCGAAAGGACGAGATGTGCAGACAACCAGCTCTGTACTAACGTATTATCAACCATCGGTGCCATAACGGCAGCAGTTAGTGAAACAATTAGACAAACACGCGTGAAATACAACCAATGACCAGATATATTAATGATCTCGCTGGCTACAGTATGAACTGTTATGCACTTTAACTGTGGGGTGAAACTAGACGTAATGATGACCATGGCCATCCAGTTGCACTGAGAAAAGTTCCCCAATTACCGTGACAAATAAATGAGCAAAACATATCCGTAAACTGCAGTTTTAGCTAGTAGCTAGGGTTAAGTTAGCTAGCTCTAGTTAATTTACGGCTTAAATAACACGAGCCACCTACCTTTTGATGGACCTGTCTTATTAATCACAGTGACTAAATATTAATCACGTCCACCACACGTCGAATATATTTCAGATGGTGTTGCTACCTAGTTATGTCTATTCCTCATGTACGACTCCAACCCAACGTCCAAAGTGGTCGCCGTTGACCTTCCTAACTGGATATCCCGGGTTATAACAGATTTTGACAGCGATATCTTCAATTTTATTGTCTAACCCCTGTAATCTGTGAGAAGAGCCCCGTCACACGGGCGAAGCCAATCAGCCTCTTACACTGATACGACTGTGGCGGAGCCCGGAGCACTTCCTGCTGCCGCCCGGCACCGCTACAGCGCCGGGACACTCTAACACTTACTTTGTCTTGACATATTTATTATTATTTGTGCTAATATGATACACAACAATTTAACAAGGATAACAGGTGAAAGGACAACGTGAAAAGGACCATCAAAATATTGAGAATCCGTACTTCCCTGTGTAACATTTTTTAGATACCGACTTATGTGATGATAACTCGATTTTTTAAAAGATTTTGAGAACAATTTGATTTATTACACGTGTATGAAAATATGTTTATGAGCAAAATAAAATGTTTAAATGCATTAAGGATTAATGTGGGTTCCCTTTCTTTCTGTGAAACGTAAGAGACGAGGAGGATAAAGAAGTGTCGTGCCTTGTTTCCGTCCTACTTTTAAACTAGGGGGACCTGGCGTCATCTCGGGAGAAATCTCACCTATCTAGCTGGAGTTTATTTTAGTTTATTTTATTAAACGGCGATTTTATTTCTATGCATGTTGAATATATAGTACGCTATACGCCCAGGACGCTTATGTAAGGAAGGTCAGGTCACGTATACTCATGAAACATTTACGTTTTGCTAGATATTGGTAGTTAGCTAACACACACAGTCACCCACCCGGGCGGTAGGTCGCTAAGCTAAGCAGCTCGCTGTGTACAGGTCGGTGTCCTTCTCTGTAGTGTCGCCAGTCTCTCCTCAACCTCGTCTCACATTAACACGGGCGTAGTTTGTTGTGCTTAGGACGGAAAGTTACTGAGTCTGACTAAAATAGATAAAAGTATAGTAACATTTCAATATCGGCCGGTTTTGCTGACACTTGGCCTCATCATTACTGTATTTGGAAACCCGAGGACCTCGTTTGATGCCTCTTGTGTTCATAGCTATGGCGGGAACAGTCAGTCTCGAGTTGGACCCTATTTTTCTGAAAGGGCTCGGATACCTTCACTCAAAAAGCAAAGACTCTGCTGAAAAACTAAAAGCTCTGGTGGACGAGTCCTTATCCAGAGGGAGCGATTCAGTCTACCGGACATCACTAAAGGTGCCGGCTGATCTAGCTAACGCCATTCAACGTTCGCTGAAGTTATTTGTAGCTTCTGTGTGGGTACTGAAAATGTTTCCCCTTGCTGTAGGAAACCGAGGTGACCAAGGTGTCGCTACCCAAAATAAACAAACCAGAGACCAAGTCATCATCCAGTTCGTCCTCTTCCTCATCCTCCTCCTCATCCTCCTCCAGCAGCAGTGGGAGCGGGAAGTCCAGCAACTCGGAGAAAATCAAGAAAGAGGCAGAGAAAAGACCTGCAGAGAAGGTGGGTGATCTCTGCTCTGAAATCCTAAACACTCAAATTGCTCCTCATGTTTTTTTATTTTATTTTATCTAGTTCCCAACACGGCAAGTGGTACATACATTTCCATCATGCAGTGTTTGACCTTGAGGAGGCTGATCTTGCCCTTGCTGACCGTGGTTTACGTTCGCTTGCAGGTGCGGGTGGAGTGTGGGGAAGTTGTGAAGAAGCAGCGTTTGGACAGGCCAGAGAGCTGCCCCTCCCCCGTCACCTTCCAACACAAAGACCCGCCCCTCGCCGACTTCACTTACAGCGATGAGACCAACGCTGACGACTTCGCCATGGAGATGGGACTCGTCTGCGTGGTCTGCCGGTCTGTCACGTTAACCAGATTCACACAAGCTGTAATATGCTACCTATACTTTTGATAACATCCTAGCGTGTCACTAAGCTTAAGCCCTCAATCTGGTTGAGCACAGACAGATGACGGTCACTTCAGGCAATCAGCTTGTGGAGTGTCAAGAGTGTCATAATCTGTACCATCAAGAATGTCACAAGCCTCAGGTGACGGACAAAGACGTCAACGACCCCCGTCTGGTCTGGTACTGCGCACGCTGCACCCGACAGATGAAGCGCATGGTGAGATGTTTGCTTTGCCCCCTTTTATGTGATGTACTGTCACGGGTCACATACCCAGGACTGGAAAGCAGATATGGTAGTAGAATGGCCATGGTACTAATCACTTGGAAATACGTACCTTTGTAGAGTGCCGGTTTTAATACATACATACACTGTAGAATACTGGTTTAGTAGTTGCAGTTTAATCTCTTTCACAGTTTTCCTGTACTGTCATGTGCTTGCATGTTTTACATCAGTACAAAGAACCTCTGTGTTAAACCTTGCTGCCAGAACTGAATGTCACACTACCATAAAGTTCTGTAAAAAATTGTTTCAAATAACAACCTTGTAGACTAGGTCCCGTAGACTTTTTAAACGAGCTGTTTCCTTTACTCTTTAATCTCATCGGAGGCTCTGCTCATTTGACCTGCTGCTTTCAGGTTAAACTTGGCTTTGCTTTCCCATCCCCCTGTCGAGCATGTAGTGATGCATTAATGTAATCCGTAATGGAGGTTGTAGGGTTCGTAGGACACATGCTGATGGTGTGGAAGCTGGTGTTTGTGGGACATGTGATGCTAGTTTAATAGTGTGTGGGAGCAGCAGTGAGGCTGTGGATGTGTTTATACTGTACTCCACCAGGTTCAGGAGATGTGGTGTGTTTATACTGTACTCCACCAGGCTCAGGAGATGTGGTGGTGTTTATACTGTACTCCACCAGGCTCAGGATATGTGGTGGTGTTTATACTGTACTCACCAGGCTCAGGAGATGTGGTGTGTTTATACTGTACTCCATCAGGTTCAGTATATGTGGTGGTGTTTATACTGTACTCCACCAGGCTCAGAAGCCCCAGAAGCCTCCTCAGAAGGCGGCACCGGCTGTGACGCTATCTGCTGCTCCCGTGGTGAAGGAGCCTCTGGTGAAGAAGCCAGAGCTGAAGGCCAAGCCGGAGGTTACAGCAGGGTCCTTCCAGGCCTTCAAGAGGACGGAGGTGAAGGTGAGATCCTTGCATCTTCATGTGTCTGCCATTTTGACTCAAAAAACCAGCCACAGGCTTTTAAATAGACCCAGCGCTCTTAAATCCATTCTGGATGAAATGTGATTCTGTTGCCTATGCTATTTCTTAATCCCAGCTCTTCTGCTAAGAGCCTGATAAGAGTGTGTTAGTCTGTGTGTGTTGGTCTGTGTGTGTGTGTGTCTCAGGTGTCTACAGTGGCGTCGGGGAGTTCGTCGGGGAGCAGCTCGTCTCTGCCCTCTGGTCTCACTGGCTGGGCTGCTTTTACCAAAACCTCCACAGCAGGGGCTTCCGGCAGCAAGCCGGGGGCCAGTAAGCCCCCCCAGCCCCCCACAGGACCCAAGCCCATGGGTCTGTCCGCCCTGGCCAATGTGAAGCCCAGTGCCAAAGCCTCAGGGGGCGGTGGAAGTGCTGGCGGTGGGGGGAGTGGTAACGGGAATAACGGTTCGTCCACGGCGCAGCTGAAGGCACCTCCCCCTCTCACGCTGGGCAAGCAGCCTCTGAGCCGCTCGTCCAGCGGCGAGAGCCTGGGCAAGCTGATGGCCACGGGCTCTGTCTCACCCGGGACGGTGCCCTCCGGTGGCCTGGGGGGCAATGGTGGCTCAGGCGTGAATGGCAGTGGAAACGGGGGCGGTAATAGTAGCGCCAGCAGCAGCAGTAACAACAACAGTAACGCCACGGCCAAAGTGTCAGCAGACGGCAAAACGCCGACATCACAGGAGTCCCAGCTGAACGCCATGAAGCGCCTGCAGATGGTGAAGAAGAAGGCTGCACAGAGGAAGCTGAAGAAGTGACCGGACTTTGAGCAAACAAATCCAGAACTAATACTTGAATGTCTCCGTGTAGATGCTGCTGGGTAATATAATGCTCTCTGTGTAGGGGCTGCTGGGTAATGTAGTGTTCTCTGTGGTGGAACTGTGCCTCGTCTGGTCTAAAAGCAACAGCACTAACCTGCGCTTTTAAAGATGCCTTTAATAAATAACATCTTTTCAAAATGTGGAAGAATTCTTTTTATTTTTTATTATAAGTGAGATTTTTTCAAAGTATATTCATCAGTACATAGGAAAAAGATATTTTGATATATATATTTTGATATTTATAATTTTATAAAATTAACTTTTCAATAATTTGTCTTAAGCTCTGTATATAATATATCCATCTAGACAATATAATAAATTTCTCTCATACATTTATAGTCTTCATCAGTGTAGCAAATTAAACACTTTAGGTAGAAATACAAAGTGCTAAGAATGTTTCTTAGTGCAAGTTTGGCCTTCATTAAGTGATAAACGAGTTTAAAAACAAAATGGTGGAGGAGGACAGGAACTGAGGCTCAGAAAAGGTTCGTTCTGGTCTCATGCGTAGGACATCTTGCCGAGGTAGTTGGCTGGCACGTAGCCCTTCTGCCCGTTGACCTCAGCCAGCCACCAGTCCTTGTTGCCCCCGAGGTCGCAGAACTGCAGGATACGCACGGGCTGGTACTCCTGCAGGCTGAGCTCCTGTGCGCAGCGTGCGGTGAACGCGTACACTGCGTAGAACTGAGAGAAGAGAGCCATAACGTTACTGCTGCCGACCGGTAGATGGCAGTATGCAGCCGCCTCTCTTTTTTAAGCTGATCTCGCCTGACTAGTGCGCGTTTGAAAATAAAAACATAATTCTGACAGAGCAGTGCGTAATTACGAATCAAAATATTTAGATTTGTATGTTCTTCAACATGACATCAGAAAAAAGCAAAAAAGGACGTACCAGGAAAAAGTTGATGGCAGTGTGACTACTTTTCAAATTGTTTTGTATTTGTACAGCATTTAAGCCAAATCCAGCTCTATTCTGAAGACTTCAACATAGAATTAAAGTTGATGCAACATGACCGTAATACTTTTGTGGGTTTCCTATACTGAGTTCCTGTCGGGGCACTGCCATGGAGATTGTCCCTAAAACAAATTTCCAAATGTTTCAGTACTTTTTTAGGGCCCCTGTTGGTCCCAGGACGCACAGTCTCAACTGTTCCACACCATAAGGCATCTCAAGCTCATGTGCTGTTTATTAGTGCAAGATGAATATCAATGTCTTAACATTCCTTATTGTGTTATATAACCTGCTATTGCTGTAGTGTTCTCATGATGAATAGTCTAATTATAATTATCAGTACCATAAACCCGAAGTATAACCTGTAACAAGCACTCTTAGCCACATTTAATTATAAATGTTAAAGATGACTCTATATTATACAGTATACTGGTACCATGTAGTACACAGATAAACTACATAATGGAATTCAGCAATTAAGTCATTAATTAAGTGATCATTAATTTTGCCATAGTTAAGGAAATTATGTTTGGAATTAAGGTGGCTCTGACTAATGCTGAACAAGGACATTTTGTGAAAGCCACTTTAAATCTGCCAGGTGTCCCATTCATGAATGTAGCATCTTATCAGACCCACTTCTATCAGCTCTCTTACATGCTGTTCCACAGGTATGTCAGGTTGGTCTTGAGGGGTCTCAGTCTCCCCCTGCTGGTCAGGAGGAGTAGGGGCGCTCTCAGAGACGCTGTCCCGGCTGAAGTTGTAAAGACTGCTCCTGCTCCCCGACACAAACAGGCTCAAGTTGTCGAAGTCATCCGGACGCTCACTGACATCCCGCTGTGGGTTATAGGCCTTTAGGAAGGTGGAATACACGTAGCCCCGTGTACCTAGGAATGCAGGGGCACACACACACACACACACACACACACACACACACACACACACACACACACACACACACACACACACACACACACACACACACACAGCGAGGTCTGTGAGTTGGAGTGTAATGAATGAAAGGTGAGAAGGCAGGGGAGATGAATAGCAGCTTTGTGAGTGGGGGAACAGTTGCTCTCGTGACACGACTAACGGGGTCATCGGTGTCACCATTCACAACGCTGAAGGACGTCGGGCTGTGCTGAAATGTTGCATGCTCTCATGGAACCAGGCCTGCTCTAAAGTTAGGGGTCTTAGTTTTTAAATTTCTGATCCGTTGTACATGCCTGTTATTCTGGTACTGAACCCGACGCTGGTCTAGAGTAGGGGCTTTGGATTCTGCATCGTTCCCAGTTTCTCTCCTCAACACAATCCTTGGGAACTGACATACGGTCCACATTTTTGCTCCTGCCCATCATGCCTGATGCAGGCCATCATACGTGTGTCCTGGGAGGTGCGTCAGAGCAAAAACATGGACCGTCTGGAGGGTCTTGCCTAATGGCTTATGAAGCTCTGCTCTGGCACACCTGATCCAGGTCGGGCCCGGCTTGCTAATGAGCTGAACCCATGTGAAGCAGCCCAGGGCAGGAGGCATTTTGAACAGGGATGTGGTTTAAATGTAGATCATGGACACGTGTTCCTCCGTGTTTCTCATGTTTTTGTTCTTAAAGGGGAGCTGTGGTGGACACTTTGTGGTATCACTCCAGTAAGACATCTGCTTGTGTTTAGCAGCCTTGGAAAAGGCAGGATCAGGTTCTCCTCATTACCTGGTTCTTTGTATCTCGAGGGGCAAGATGTGTGTGTGTGCTTCGACAATGTTCATGACACAGCACACATGCAAAGACACGGCAGTTAAGCTAAGTTAATGCGTCCTATTGAATCACTTTGGTGCACATGCGCATGACATTTCTGGCTCAGTTCACACACACACACACACACACAGACACACACACACACAAACAGACACACACACACACACACACACACACAGACACACACAAACAGACACACACACACACACACACACACACACACACACACACACACACACACACACACACACACACACACACACACACACACACACACACACACTTACTGCCAGTGTCGACCAGCCAACGGCCGGTGCTGCCCAGTGGGTCGTGGTCCTGCAGCAGGCCCACCAGCTCGCCCTCCAGCAGGGTGACGTCTTCCTCCTGGCAGGCGTTGCAGTTCCTCCTGAGCTGGTAGAGCTGCTCCACGGGGTACTCCGCCCGCAGCCTGGCCCTGTCGGCCTGCGTCTGCCGCTGCACCTCGGGGGCCTGTGGGGGGGGCAGGAGAACCCCAGCGATCAGAGCATGGAGGGGAGGCTCAGGATGGCAGAAGATGTTCACTGTGGGCTAACTTCACTACGACTGCGTCTGAATTACATCGATTAATCCGTTAATTCCTTTAAGATCAGTTGTGCTATCAATCTCTATCTTTCTTCTAAGATAGTGGGTGTGCCACTAGTCCAATTAAATACATTACTTTTCTGGTTTATTGTTTATTATTATTATTATTATTATTATTATTATTATTATTATTATTATTATTATTATTATTATTATATGTTATAATACAACATGCAGAAAATGAATAGCAATGTCCTGATAAAGAGCAGAAGGAGATGTAGCTTCAGCTTTCTCAGAAACGTCACGAGTAAGGTCAGAAAGTTCACGAGTAAGGTGAGTAAGGTCATGAGTAAGATGAGTAAGTTCATGAGTAAGGTGAGTAAGGTCATGATTAAGATGAGTAAGTTCATGAGTAAGGTGAGTAAGGTCATGATCATGAGCCGTCATCCTTACTGTGCCTGTGCGTAAGTGGCTCCGAGAACTAGGAAGAGGATCTGCACCCCAGGGTCAGAAGATATAACTGTTCTACAGGTTCTACATTCACTCAGGGTCAGAGGATATAACTGTTCTACAGGTTCTACATTCACTGAGGTTCAGTGGAGGCCATGGATCGGTCTGATGGCTATTAAAAGCACTTTTAAAGTGCAATTCTAAAAGATATAATAAAGAATAAAAATGTGTGTGCATTGTATGATTATGCATATATGGGTGATATATGGGTAATATGTGGATTATATGTTCATAATTTCTAGGTGATATAGGCGTAATATGTGGATTATATGTTCATAATTTCTAGGTGATATAGGGGTAATATGTGGATTATATGTTCATAATTTCTAGGTGATATAGGGGTAATATGTGGATTATATGTTCATAATTTCTAGGTGATATAGGGGTAATATGTGGATTATATGTTCATAATTTCTAGGTGATATAGGGGTAATATGTGGATTATATGTTCATAATTTCTAGGTGATATAGGGGTAATATGTGGATTATATGTTCATAATTTCTAGGTGATATAGGGGTAATATGTGGATTATATGTTCATAATTTCTAGGTGATATAGGGGTAATATGTGGATTATATGTTCATAATTTCTAGGTGATAAAGGGGTAATATGTGGATTATATGTTCATAATTTCTAGGTGATATAGGGGTAATCCTTGTCCTTCATGAGGATTTTAAGGCAGAAGAAGATTCTAAAATACACGTGAGATAAAATGCAAAAGTGCAAAATCTCCTGCCTCAGCTACTGAACGTATGTGTCTGTGCCCACGTGTCCATGTGTCTGTGTGTCTCTGTCCACATGTCTGCGTGTGTGTGTGTGTGTGTGTGTGTGTGTGTGTGTCCGTATCTCACCGGGTTCTTCTTTTCCCGCTTCTCAAAGCTGACCTTGCGCTCCATCAGTCTCTGGGTGTTGTCCCTCACGAAGGCCAAGCTACAGATCTCCTCCAGGAGGCTGTTCTGGACCTCACTGGCGTTGGAGAGCGGAGCCTGAGCAGAGCAAGCAGAGCCGTAGTAAGACGCCCCACACTAACCCCTGCTGGAGAGAGACACCACACACTCACCCCTGCTGGAGAGAGACACCACACACTCACCCCTGCTGGAGAGAGACACCACACACTCACTCCGGGTGGAGAGAAACACCACACACTCACCCCTGCTGGAGAGAGACACCACACACTCACCCCTGCTGGAGAGAGACGCCACACACTCACCCCTGCTGGAGAGAGACACCACACACTCACTCCTGCTGGAGAGAGACACCACACACTCACCCCTGCTGGAGAGAGACACCACACACTCACCCCTGCTGGAGAGAGACACCACACACTCACCCCTGCTGGAGAGAGACACCACACACTCACCCCTGCTGGAGAGAGACACCACACACTCACTCCGGGTGGAGAGAGACACCACACACTCACCCCTGCTGGAGAGAGACACCACACACTCACCCCTGCTGGAGAGAGACACCACACACTCACTCTGGGTGGAGAGAGACACCACACACTCACTCCGGGTGGAGAGAGACACCACACACTCACTCCGGGTGGAGAGAGACACCACACACATGCCCCAGGTGCAGAGAAACATCATACACTCGCCCCGGGTGCAGAGAGACACCACACACTAGCCCTGGGTGCAGAAAGATGCCACGCACTCACCCCAGGTGCAGAGAGACCCCACGCTCTTGCTCCGGGTGCAGAGAGACCCCACGCTCTTGCCCCGGGTGCAGAGAGATGTCACGCATTTGCCCCGGGTGCAGAAAGTCGCAACGCCCTCGCCTCGGGTGCAGAAAGATGCCACACACACCCACCCCTGGTGCTGAGAGACCCCATGCTCTAGCCCCAGGTGCAGAGAGACACCACACATTTGCCCAGGGTGCAGACAGATGCCACGCACTTGCCCAGGGTTCAGAGAGACACCACACACTCGCCCCGGGACATGAAAATGTCTGAGGTGCTCCAGCAGGAGTTCAGCGGGAGCTGACATGACGCCATGAAGAGAACTGAGTTCACACTTATGAATGGTTCACCATTACAGGCCTGGAACAGGCATCACTCAACCAGCAATCAAAATGTGCTGATCTACACACACACACACACACACACACACACACACACACACACACACACACACACACACACACACACACACACACACACACACACACACACACACACACACACACACACACTCACGAGCAGCTGGTGCACTGGAGGCCTGGCTGACTGCATGAGGCCTCTCAGCAGTCCCAACACACATAGCAGGCAGTTGGTGAGGATGGTGCTGGCGGCGTGGTTGAAGCGCTGGAGCTCCTCGGCCAGCTGGGCGTTCAAGGCCTGGTAGTCACGCTGCACCTGCAGTTGCTCCTCGCTGCAGGAAGAGGGCGCCTCTGGGCAGCTGCAGCGATCCAGCAGCTTGTCATAACGCTTCTGGATCAGTTTCTGTGGGGCTGAGAACATGGCCTGCAGCGTGGAGAGGGGAGCCATCACCACCCGCTCCACACGGTCACTCTGCAGGAGCAGCCAGAGGGAACATGGGGGCAGAGAGAGGAGGAGGGAGAGAGAGAGAGAGGGAGGGGAGGGGGAGGGGGAGAGAGAGAGAGAGAGAGGGGGGAGGGGGAGAGAGAGAGAGAGGGGAGGGGGAGAGAGAGAGAGAGGGGGAGAGGGGGGAGGGGGAGAGAGAGGAGGGGGAGAAAGAATAAGAGGGGGGCGAGAGAAAGAGAGAGGAAGAGGGAAGGGGGGAGAGAGATAGAGAGAGTTGAAGAGGGAGAGAGAGGAGGGGGCAGAGGAACAGGGCAAGAGAGAGAGAGAGTGATGTAACAGAGATAGAAAGAGGGAGGGACAGAGATGGAAGAAGAAGGGAAAGAACAAGAGAGGGAGAGAGAAAAAAAGATAAAGGGAGAATGATCAGGGCAGGGACAAACAGAGAAATGTAAGTGAGCGTTACAGATACAGCACAGTAGTGACAAGACTGATAAGTCTAAAAATGAACTACAGTTAGTTCAGAGGTGATCTGGTGTCTAACAGCATATTCCCCATCACAACAGCCCTGTGGAGCGCTCAGATCCTGGGGGACCTGCTCACACTGCCCCCTGGACTCCGCAGAAGCAGGTCTCACCAGCTGCTTGTAGGGGTCATGGCCGTTCCTCCTGTGCTGGTAGCCATTGGTGTCTATCTTATCAGAATCCTTCATGATGGCCTCCAGGTCTTCTGCACTCTGCACTCCCACAGAGATCATTTCCTAGAGCGCAGAACGAAAAATCACAGATTTCTGGTAAATTTTCTATAGTTTTTAGATGAAATATAACTAGTATTGTGACAGTTCTTCATTAAATGCCTGTACCTGTGCATACATCTGGAAGGCACTGACGTTCTTAACCAGCTGCCTGACGGCTTTCTCCAGGTTACGGAAGAGCTTCTCCTCCTTATCGAACACCTCATCACGCACCTGAGAGAGGGAGACAGCTCCAACATCAGCACTGGGCCTCCTGGAGGAATGACTGATGGTGGTGTAGCATGCCCCAAAAGTGTGACGTAGCACACACCCAAACCCCAACAGGGGCGGCACTTCCATGACTCAAGACAAATGATGTCAAAGCAGACGGGACTCATGTGTACAGCGGTGTGTCTGTGCTGGTGGAGTACCTGTGGCTCCACTCCGGTGAGGATCTTGAAGTACCCGGTGATGCGGTCAGACTTTTTCCGGATGGAGTGCATGCTGAACTTGTTCAGTTTGCCCTTCAATGTGCCCTCGTCATCACTCCTTTTGTACTTCATCACTGAGAGCACAAGACAGTCACCAGATCAGCAGCGGTAATGCCTCCTGGCCTCCCCAACAAGCAGCTTTACACACTCAGATTAGTGTAAAAGCTTGAACAGGCCCAACTCAAATATGAAACCTAGAATGAGCGCAATACATCTAGGTCAAACCGCAGCTATAGCTCAAATAGCAGAGCTGGGTCAGATAGCAGGCACAACTCAAAAAGCAGACCCATAGCAACCACAGTACACTGTCCCAAAGACCTTCCAGAAACCACTGTACACTGTCCCAAAGACCTTCCAGCAACCACAGTACACTGTCTCAAAGACCTTCCAGCAACCACAGTACACTGTCTCAAAGACCTTCCAGCAACCACAGTACACTGTCTCAAAGACCTTCCAGAAACCACTGTACACTGTCTCAAAGACCTTCCAGCAAGCACAATTCACTGTCCCAAAGACCTTCCAGCAACCACAGTACACTGTCCCAAAGACCTTCTAGCAATCACAGTACTCTCAAAGACCTTCTAGCAACCACAGTACACTGTCTCAAAGACCTTCCAGAAACCACTGTACACTGTCTCAAAGACCTTCCAGCAACTACAGTACACTGTCTCAAAGACCTTCCAGCAACCACAGTACATTGTCTCAAAGACCTTCCAGCAACCACAGTACACTGACTCAAAGACCTTCCAGCAACCACAGTACACTGTCTCAAAGACCTTCCAGCAACTACAGTACACTGTCTCAAAGACCTTCCAGCAACCACAGTACATTGTCTCAAAGACCTTCCAGCAACCACAGTACACTGACTCAAAGACCTTCCAGCAACCACAGTACACTGACTCAAAGACCTTCCAGCAACCACAGTACACTGTCTCAAAGACCTTCCAGCAACCACAGTACACTGTCTCAAAGACCTTCCAGCAACTACAGTACACTGTCTCAAAGACCTTCCAGCAACCACAGTACACTGTCTCAAAGACCTTCCAGCAACCACAGTACACTGTCTCAAATATGCCTTCCTTCACTTCCCTGCTCTTCCTGGGCCCTGACAACAGTATGAGAGCCCTGACACCAATGGTTATAACCTTGTAAACGTACGGAGCTCCTCAGTCAGTCATCCAGAGGAGCAGCTGAGATCCATGGAGACTACAAACTCAACTTTCATTCTGGTCCTTTTCTTTTCTCTTATTCTTCTATTCTAGTTTGCATCAAGAAACTAAACTAATTCTCTTAGAAATGCTCAACCATAATACAGTCTGCAGATGCTGGTGGTGGTGTGGCTAGATGTGTGTAGTCTCATGGAGAGTGGTGTGTGTAGTCTCATGGAACGTAGTGTGGATAGGTGTGTGTGTAGTCTCACGGAGCGTGGTGTGGATAGGTGTGTGTAGTCTCATGGAGCGTAGTGTGGATAGGTGTGTGTAGTCTCATGGAGCGTAGTGTGGATAGGTGTGTGTGTAGTCTCATGGAGCGTGGTGTGGATAGGTATGTGTAGTCTCATGGAGCGTGGTGTGGATAGGTGTGTGTGTAGTCTCATGGAGCGTGGTGTGGATAGGTGTGTGTAGTCTCATGGAGCGTAGTGTGGATAGGTGTGTGTGTGTAGTCTCATGGAGCGTGGTGTGGATAGGTGTGTGTAGTCTCATAGAGAGTGGTGTGGATAGGTGTTTGTGTAGTCTCATGGAGTGTGGTGTGGATAGGTGTGTGTGGGTGAGGATGACCCTCACCAATGTCCTTCCTCCTTTTGAATTCATTGATGTTGATGTTAATGATCTTGACTGCTGTCAGGGCCTCCTGCAGTGGTTGGCTGTCAGGGTGATCAGTGGGCGTGGCATGCCAGAGCTCAGACAGTAAGAGTGGGTACTTCATGATTCGCTGAACAGGTTTAATAAGCAGGGACCCCATGTCCAGCAAGTTGGGCTTCCCTCTGCCACAGATCACAGACACACACACACACACACACACACACACACACACACACACACACACACACACACACACACACACACACACACACACACACACGGCAAATACACATACACATATGCATGTGCATTCACACACGCACACATGCATGCAGGCATATACACACACACACACACACACACACACACACACACACACACACACACACACACACACACACACACACACACACACACACACACACACACACACACACAAACCTTACTGTTGATCTCTTACTATTTCTTTTAACTGTCACAGACTACAGAGACCACACTAACACTTCACACAAACACATACAACTCTCACGCACAGCCCACACAGTCATACAACCACTCTAACACTACACACACACACAGCCCCTACACATTAACACTACACACAAACACATACAACTCTCACACACAGCCCACAAACACCCACACAGTCATACCCCCACATTAACACTACACACAAACACATACAACTCTCACACACAGCCCACACAGTCATACAACCACTCTAACACTACACACACATACAGCCCCAACACATTTACACTACACACAAACACATACAACTCTCACACACAGCCCACCACTCTAACACTACACACACACACACACACCCCGTAAATAAAAGGTGTACTCACTCTTGGTCATAAATGTGCCTGTGAGAAGGAAGACAGGTCAGGGTTACTTCACCATCACCTGTCAGTCTCACACTCATTCTGTGAGGAGCCCTGTCTCCAGGAGAACGCTGAGCAGACCTACTTTAGTGCGGAGATGCAGGTTCTGAAGTGCTGCTGGATGTCCTGCTGCTTCTCGTAGGCCTTGAGCAGAGCGCTGGCCTCATCATGGTGGTAGCAGTATATCTTATACACCTCCTCCATGATGCCCTTGTTCTGGATGAAGACCTCCCCTGCAGGTGGGAGGAGAAGTACGTATGATGGTATATCAGATGGGAAACACACACATGCATGCACACACACACACACACACACACACATACACACACACACACACACACATGTACACACACATGTACACACACACACACACACACACACACACGTACACACACATGTACACACACACACACACACACACACACACACATACCAACACATGTACACACACATGTACACACACATGTACACACACACACACACACACACACACACACACACACACACATGTACACACACACACACACACACACACACATGTACACACACACACACACACACACACACACACACACACACACACACACACACACACACACACATACATACACAGGCACACACACAAGCACACACATGCAAACATTTTTACCACCATAACGTAGCAAATAAAATATGAACTAGCTGGGCCCCTATGGAAGTGGCCATGACTAAAACAGATGTAGTGCAGAGTCTATGCAACATCCAGACCACTAGGTGTTAGTACAACAGCTGCATCATAATGTGAAGAAGAATCATTGGAAAAATAACTTATTGATTCTTGTGTGTGTGTGTGTGTGTGTGTGTGTGTGTGTGGGGTTACCTATAAGTTGTGATTCTGGGTCAAGTTCTGCAGTGGCCTTCTGTAGCCTGTACTGTAGCTCCTCAGACACAGCACACACAGACTCCATGTTGGTGAAGAGACGCTCTACATCCACCACCTACACACACACACACACACACACGCACGCACGCACGCACGCACGCACGCACGCACGCACGCACGCATGCACGCATGCACGCATGCACGCACACACACACACACATACACACAACACACACTGAAATAAAGTAACTACTGGAGTCATCATCACTGCTCCACACACACTACTATGTAAGACATACAGTCCAAAACGAGAATGTAGAACAAATCTAGACATACTGTCCACAAGAAACATCATGTGCACTTTCTCTATTACCACGCTCAGTCTGACAGTCAGATCATACGTGAATCTGGTCTGAGAGTTACGTGTGCCAACCCTGGGTCTGACGCCATACCTGTGCGACTCGAAGAGGCATCAGCACTTCTCTGACACACAGATCCAGATCCATCAGGTAATCTCCCTCTGTCCTCACCAGTTCCTCAATGACCTTTGACCTTTTCACCATCTTCCTAAGTCGAATCTCTTCTGGGTCCAGGGCAGGGGAGGCAGGGGAAGACAGATCGTGGGGAGACATTTTCTCTGAGGATAAAAACACGAGGCGTTAAAGGCAAAAGACCTTTCTAAGGCAAACACTGTCCTAATTACACAGAATTCACAATTATTGGGGTGTTTTATGCTTATAGATTAATCTATAATTCTTACAAATGAATAATGGGGTGTTTAATGGTTCAAGAGGTCCGGTAGCTGTGTGCCTGGTGTTGTACTGCATGCACACTAGTTGGAATCCGAATGAAATCACTCGTAGTTCCAGGAACCTCCACCAGGGGGCCTTCCTTTAACAGTAAAACTAAACCACTGGGCACTGTGCCAGCTGATCTTCATATATGCAAATGTGTGTTCTTCTGTTTAAACGTGCCGACTGGCTCCTTTAAACATCCCCATCATTAAGGTGCTCATAAACATGCCTACACTGCAACAGCATGTGATTGGTTGACATATATTTTACAGTTGATGTTGTATTGTGCAGTTTCCAGTGGACCATGTGCAGTGTCTGAGTGCAATGTCTGAGTGCAGTGGTGTCAGGACCATGTGGCCAGCATCTTATTGTCGACCGTGAAAGGCACAGCTGGAAAAACAAGCCTGTTAGGCACTTTGATGGAGCCTTGTGGGAGAGTGTAAAGGCACGGCTGTAAAACAAGTTGGTTAGGGATTGTGATGGAGCCTTGTGGGAGAGTGTAAAGGCACGGCTGTAAAAACAAGCCTGTTAGGCACTGTGATGGAGCCTTGTGGGAGAGTGTAAAGGCAGGGCTGTAAAAAACAAGCCTGTTAGGCACTGTGATGGAGCCTTGTGGGAGAGTGTAAAGGCACAGCTGTAAAAACAAGCCTGTTAGGCACCGTGATGGAGCCTTGTGGGAGAGTGTAAAGGCACGGCTGTAAAAACAAGCCTGTTAGGCACCGTGATGGAGCCTTGTGGGAGAGTGTAAAGGCACGGCTGTAAAAAACAAGCCTGTTAGGCACCGTGATGGAGCCTTGTGGGAGAGTGTAAAGGCACGGCTGTAAAAAACAAGCCTGTTAGGCACCGTGATGGAGCCTTGTGGGAGAGTGTAAAGGCACGGCTGTAAAAAACAAGCCTGTTAGGCACCGTGATGGAGCCTTGTGGGAGAGTGTAAAGACTCCTGGAGCAGCTGCTGTGAAACCTGCCCCACACTCTGGGTTTACATGTTTGTTTACTAGTCAGCACAAATAAGAATCTCATCGACACTGTGAAATAAAAGCTGATGACTGGAGATACGGGTCACTGGGGTGGGTGGGGCACACACTCGGCAGGCCGGTTAAGCCACTGTTTAGTCCTACAGCGTTCACTGTGCTGTGTGGAATGACCTCTGCTGGTCACATGGTCAAAGGATCCGGAGCATGAATGCTGTGAAGGACAAGTTGATAAGGAAGGCAGACGTATTAAAGAACTAATGACACAGCAAAAGCCTCAGGCAACAGCACGTGCAAGAGAGGGTGTGGGATGTCAGCTCTCTCTTGATTCATGGCTCAGACAACATTGCTCAAGAGAAAGTGTATGTTGGCTATGGAATCAGCTCGGAGTCAAATCCAATCAAATGCCTTCACACGACCCCCCGCGGTGTGACGTCATCACATTCACTGTCCTCTTCCATCAGCATGGCGCACGCATACAGGCAGAATGGCTCCACACACATTCCACCCTCCCCAGAGAGACGTGCGAGGGATCCGGACGTCGCCGCAGAGCTTCTGGTGCTGGGGCTTGTCAAGATGACCTAACACACTTTAAAGGGTCTCGTCTTCACCACCAAGCCGTACGCATGATGCAACTGTAGCCAATTTTCTTTTTTTTTTTTTTTTCGCGCTAGTACTTTTGCAACTCATCAGACAGGTCGCGGGGTGAGAGAATTAGCCTGTTAAGTAGAGAGGGATTATCAGGAGGGCCAAGGCATTAAGACACACTGTGGTGAGATTCAACAGGGCACCAAGGGTCACAAGTTAACACAGTTCAGCTGTAAAATAGTGCACGAGCACGCAGAAGCCCGGGGGTGAAGAGACGAACCAGCCCTGACTGCTGCATGTCTCTTGTCAGTAGGAGTGCAGGCAGTCCTGCCACGCATAGTAAGGCTAATGAGGGAGGAAGTGAGACCGCTTCCCCTTTACCTGCATGGAACAATTTCACCACACACACACACACACACGCACGCATGCACGCACACACACACACACACACACACACACACACACACACACACACACACACACACACACGCACAGGCTTACAGGCAGAGAAACAGACAAAGTAAGAGAGGTTTTGACAGTGAGACTCTGACAGATGGGCAGAGGGAGGGAGACTACCGTGGGTATCAGGCTACAAACCATTGTGATGTAACACTGTAGCTGGTGGGAGCCCTCTGTATCTGATCCAGTTAACATCTACTCCCTTCCACAACACACCTCACCCCCAGGGTTTCCATAGGCCACAGACCTTATATTCCATAGACCTTATACAACTATTTCTATTTTCCATGCTAATATGCTGTACATAATACTGTATCATTTCTAAAATGTCTGCACAGTTCTACACCATAAAGCAAGCATACACAATGTACTAAACTAAACTTTCACTGTGATCAATGCTCTCCAGTGTGAATCAGTTAACTAGGAGTGTGTTTAAATGAATTGGCCTGTCCCTGCCCACCAGGCTATGAACCAATATTCCACCCTACCAGCCTATAAACCAATCTTGCAACCAGCCTACCAGCCTATAAACCAATCCTTCAGCCTAACAGCCTGTAAACCAATCTTGCAACCTACCAGCCTACCAGCCTATAAACCAATCTTCCAGCCTACCAGCCTACCAGCCTATAAACCAATCTTCCAGCCTACCAGGCGTTCAGCCGTCCAGTGCGCTTGCCTGCTGCTGTTGGGGGAATTCCCATATGGCTCTAGCCGCAGCCTTTGAAATGAAGCTAATGGAAGGTCATACCAGCCGGTACCTTGAGGATCTCGTTACTACAACGGGTAAAATGACACAGGAGAATCAGAGAGAGTGAGAGAAAGACAAAGAGAGAGGAGAGAGACAGACAGAGAGCGAGAGAGAAAGCATTGGCCATGACACTAGCACTACCTGATCTGGCTCTGATATAAGTTAAGTTTGAGTTAAGGCCATGATTCCAACACATACTATTAAAACCCACTACGTGATTATATTTAGGTATAAGTACTCATTCACCCTCAAGTGTCACATCCTAAGTTCACTGCTCACACCTGGGTCAGAGCACCTCACCTGGTTCAGAGCATCCAAACTGCTCCAGACTCATTCAGCACCCCCTCCACATCTGCCTTCTCACAGGTTTGACTAAATGACTGAATGCTGATGTTAGTGGGGCAGTGTGTCCTCCATTACCCATGATTATTCCTCATAATTGTAATAACATTCGAGTTGAACCAGCCTGATATGTCGAGTTCATGCAGTTCTGCTCTTGATGCAGCTTTAACCCAAGGGCAGACACAGAGGCTCAGAGGACCAGAGGACCCAGACCACACACACACACGCTCTGGATCATGATTGCTGGTGACTGCTCTTTCCTTCTATAACTTTCAATTCAATTAAACTCATTTCAATTCAGTGGTGAATATGAATTAAAATATTGCCAACGCTAATAACATTGGTCATAATAATAATAGTAATAGTAGAAAGAAAATAGTAATAATAGTAGTAATAATAATAGTAACAACAACACCATTAGTAACAATAATAATGACAATGCTCTGTGTCTGTGGAATCAGACATGGTTCCTCAGATTGTGTGCAGGAGTGAACATACAGCACTGACAGTGTGCTGAACTCTTTATGTTCACCAACAACATACAGCAGCTTCTCCTCAACACAGACCTTTAAACTCAGGGAATTAGTCTCTCTCTCTCTCTCTCTCTCTCTCTCTCTCTCTCTCTCTCTCTCTCTCTCTCTCTCTCATGGTCAATGTTGAAAACGTTCCTCACTACTTCAGACCAGCAGCTTTCAGCGGAAGCCCATCAGAGGACCAAGACACACTCTTCCCAAGGTTAGTGACATAATGGCGACTGACAAACCAGTCCAGGAAATGTCACATGAGGGCTGCATTTCAGAAGGAGAGTACTGGAGGAGGAGAGTACTGGAGGAGAGAGTATGGGAGGAGAGAGTATAGGAGGAGGAGAGTATGGGAGGAGGAGAGTACTGGAGGAGAGAGTATGGGAGGAGAGAGTATAGGAGGAGGAGAGTATGGGAGGAGAGAGTACTGGAGGAGAGAGTATGGGAGGAGAGAGTATAGGAGGAGAGAGTACTGGAGGAGAGAGTATAGGAGGAGGAGAGTATGGGAGGAGAGAGTACTGGAGGAGAGAGTATGGGAGGAGAGAGTATAGGAGGAGGAGAGTATGGGAGGAGAGAGTATAGGAGGAGGAGAGTATGGGAGGATGAGAGTATGGGAGGAGATAGTATGGGAGGAGGAGAGTATGGGAGGAGAGAGTACTGGAGGAGAGAGTGTGGGAGGAGGAGAGTATGGGAGGAGAGAGTACTGGAGGAGAGAGTGTGGGAGGAGGAGAGTATGGGAGGAGAGAGTACTGGAGGAGAGAGTGTGGGAGGAGGAGAGTATGGGAGGAGAGAGTATAGGAGGAGGAGAGTATGGGAGGAGATAGTATGGGAGGAGGAAAGTATGGGAGGAGATAGTATAGGAGATGGAGAGTATGGGAGGAGAGAGTACTGGAGGAGAGAGTGTGGGAGGAGAGAGTATGGGAGGAGAGAGTACTGGAGGAGAGAGTATGGGAGGGGAGAGTACTGGAGGAGAGAGTGTGGGAGGAGTAGAGTACTGGAGGAGGAGAGTACAGGAGGAGAGGGTACTGGAGGAGGAGTGTACTGGAGGAGAGAGTATAGGAGGAGGAGAGTATGGGAGGAGAGAGTATAGGAGAAGGAGACTATGGGAGGAGAGAGTACTGGAGGAGGAGAGTACTGGAGGAGGAGAGTATGGGAGGAGAGAGTACTGGAGGAGAGAGTATGGGAGGAGAGAGTACTGGAGGAGAGAGTATGGGAAGAGGAGAGTACTAGGTTTTTGCTGATGCTTGAGCCCTGACCGTATCTGCAAGAGTCCAACTGACCAAACTGGCTTGGCTGCTGAGAGCATTCAGGAAGTCTTGCTTCCTCATTTGTATGAAGTCATCAGCCTGCTGTCATAGCATTCCTATGACTTCACACAGCAAAGCGTGTCTGAAACACTGCAGGGCCTGCAAACCCTGAAACACAGCTGAGCTCAGGTCCTGGGGGGGGTCAGGGTGGGGGGGGGGGGCGTAAGGGTGGGGGGGCAGTCAATCAGCCATGCTGTGTGATGTAGATTAGATCTTATCAGTAAAATAAGAGCACATGCCCCTGAGTGAAGGAACACGTGATCGTGATGGAGTCTGGAGGGATGTGAGCGCTCGTCCATGTGTGCAGACCGGTGCAACGACTCCTGAATCAAGAATGCGAGATTGAGCTCATTGTGCTACAGTTTCGATTAGCTAAACTACAGATTTGCTGCTATGCATGTGTGTGTGTGTGTGTGCATGTGTGTGTGTGTGTGTGCATGTGTGTGTGTTTGCATGCACATTCAACACATCATACTGACCAAAATGACACACGTCTTTGTTAGGTGTCAATGATTCACGTGTGTACTAAATGGAATTTGTGTAGATGACTGCCTTCTCATAATGGCCAATTGTTTCTCACTGTAAACCAATAAAACCTGCAGTACAAGTGTGTTCTCATTGCAGGTTGTCATCTGGTATGCCCGCCTAGCTGCATTCCCTTATACACACACAGCAATAGTAGTAGTAAAGAGGCTGGACTAGTTAATGAAATACTTATGAAAGTCTGTCATGAAACAGTCACCCATGACAACATATACTGTACAAGCCTGATAAGGCGTATGACATGCTACGTTGTGCATGGCACTGTGCGTGGCTTTAACACGAATTACACATGCACTCAGCACTTTAGTTGCAAGTATTCGTTTGCAAGTATTCGTTTATTTTAAATATGCAAAACACACATTACAGTACACCAATTACTGTACACCCATTACAGTACACTCATTCATTAAAGTTTAAAAACACCCAAAGTGGTCGTGAGGAATGACCATTTACTTCCCTATGATGTAATCTCTCTGTCTCTCTCTTTCTGTGTGTGTCTCTCTCTCTCTGTCTCTCTTCGTCTCTCTCTGTCTCGCTCTCTGGCTTGTTTACAGATCCTACATCACCAAGCTCTGTTCTGTGGCTCATGCCTGCTTTGCATTAGTGACATCAGCCCTGTGGGAATAGCTCTCCGTAACAACACAACAGGTGCTTAGCATCAAGAAACTCACAGGCTGTCTCACACTACACTCAGTGCTCTCCTGGAATTTCAGACGCTGCACTTTACGGGACACGACCGGTCAGGGAAAGTTGTGATAGCACCAGGAGGGGACAGAGAAATGTAGCACAGCGGCTGAATATCGTGAGGTTTATGACAGCCAGATAAAAGCCATTCTGAGGTGATTCACACCAGCTTCATGTGAGCAAATCTTTGACTTGGGCTAAAAAAATAAATGCCAAAGGTGATCTCAGCTAAACCATAGAGGTCAAAGGTGAGCAGTTGCCATGGTGGTAGGGTGTAATGGAAATTATTACCTTTAAGTTTTGAGCTGTACTCTGTCTTATCTGACTGACTCCTTCTCACAAGCGTCCCGATATTAATGTCCCCTTTGGCAGAATCTTCGTCCACGATGGTGTCTGTCCTCCTCCTCTCCAGGTACCTGAGGAAAAGTCGGTTTCTCCTCTTAATCCCTCTGTCTTTCTCTTTCTTCTCCTCTTTTTCATTCTCTCTGTCATTTACACCAGTCTCCTTGGGATCCATGATGACCCCCAACTGTGTCCCCCTGTTTTGAGAAACAAGGGGAGAGAGAAAGAAGCAGACAGAGAGAGCTGCTGAGAAGAGGAACAGGTGCAGCTCTCTCGTTCCTGCTGTGTACACAGGCTCTCTCAGCTCAGCACAGGTAGCTCCGCCCACTTACCTGCCTCAGGAGAGACAATGAGCACCGCCCCCTTCTACTGCACTGCTATGCCTGTTCAATGGAGTGAAAGAGAGTGGAAAAAGTAAGTGAGAGAGAGTAAGAGATGAAAATAAAGTCAAGAAACAAAAAGGATAATGTAGATAAATAGCACCTTTACTGTAGCACCTTTATCAATTCATATAAATGAACAGTGTTGGTAGCTAATATGCATCTGACAATAATGCAGAGCTGTTACACACCTGACTTTGAAAATATAAAAACTGTGAGACTATAAAAACTGTGGGAATATAAAGACTGTGAGAATACAAAGAGGACAAATAGCTAAGTCCTTTTCCCACTTCAGCTCAACTGCCCTTATTGTTAAATCTTATGCATAAACATGTGGGCAGTTATAAATACACTCTTATTACTGTCCTGCTGTTCTTGGGAGTGGATGGGATGCTGTGAAATTTAACCCAGAGGGAAGAAAGTTGTGCGGCCCTGAAAAGCATCAGCGTTTCTCGGGGTTATCTGGGACTGCCATAACAGGAGAGCGTCACCAGGAAACAACCACAGCAGTAAAGTCAGTGTAAAAGCAACATATCCCATCAGCCCTTGCAGCAAGCCACTCTCCAGAGTGTGATGGTAGATTACAGCAGCATGATTTACAAACAGAAGATATAACCCTCTGTAGTGAAATACTGCATATCCCCAATAGCTATTAGCAGTAACTAGTCCAAAAGAACCCATTCAGTACCATTCAGTACCGTTCACAGATGTACTGCAGATTCACATTGATGTTCACTGCTCCTGGTCCTCACAGATCTGCCCTGGTCCACACAGCTTTTCCAGGTTGCTATGCAGCATTCCTCTCTCAAAGAGCCAGTGATCCTCTGGGAAAAAATTATTTTCCTTTGAACAGAACACAGGTCTAGCGGGACTAGGGGTGAGTGACCACATGAATGATAACCTAAAAACGGGAGCCAAGAGGCAATAGGAACAGAAGCTATGGAAAGCTAAGCTCTTAGCAAACACACATATAGAAGCAGTAAACACACACACAGGTGACAACTTCAAAAAGATAATCTCTAATGCAGGCTGAGTTACAGTGAGAGAGAATAGGGTAAAACCGAACAGAAATGGAATTACTTTTATTTTATTACTGAAATAAGTTTCTAACATTTGCTAATATGGGACCTGTGTGTAAGTTAATATTAAACAGAGGGGAGGGACTGTATCATGTGGACAAAACCTCACGCCTCAGATGATGTCATAAATGTTTCTGATGCCTGAGTCAACACTGAAAGACTGTTCACACCAACACTGCTCAGCCTTTGCCCTCATGAAGTACTATCTGCTAAAAAGGAGCTTTCATGACTATTAAGTTAGAAGCATGAGGGAAAAAATAAACCAAGCAATGGCTCTCAACAGCCATATGTGTCTATATAGAAAACACAGAGGTGATTCCTCTTACAGTGCTAAAGGAGTACAAGTTTTATTCACACTATATGCTCTTAGACGCGTTCTAGAGTGATGGTGCTCTGGGTGGGAGAGAAGCAGTGTCCTGGTGAACTGTCCCCCTGGACATGAACTGTCCCCTGGGCAATACTGAGCTAATGAGCAGGGGTTTTGGAGGACTGACTCCATGACAGGCCCTCACTGCACAACCCGTGTCCTGGGTGGAAGAGGGTTCTGTTTTTGGAAGCAGGAGCAGGAGCTTGGGCTGCTTACGTCCCTGGGTATACAAGAACAGCGCAAACAAAGACTTCAGCAGCATGAGAGCGGAAACAGCACGGCCAAGCGAATAACATGTCACGGGTCCACACCTGCGCATGACCTAAAACAAACACAAGCAAAACAAAGCAGTAAAAAGCATTGCATTAAAAAGGGCAATGTATACTAATTATTCATTGTTCTTTGGACACGGCTCCATTGGCTCCCATTTTGTGAGACCGATCTGGTTATTCTGGTCTCGTTACCTGGCATTGGGGCAGTGATAGTGATATTCCAGTATGGCAAGCAGGCCCAGGGTTCCCACTGGAGATGAATGAATGAGGGCATTCTCTTGCTCTCTGGGAGACTCCGGTTGGGTTTCCATTGTTGAGCATGAACATACAACAGCTGCTGCACTACAACAGGGTAAAACATCCACAGATCTGTAGGAGAGAGCAAACACTCACAAACTCACAAAGCATCGCACTAACAGCATGTCCACCCAAGTGTTTACAATGCAAGATTTTTACGTTTGCACACAAATTGTCAGTAAGTACTGAAGCATCTCGTGTTCAGTGCAGTTTTATGCACCTGTGTTTGAGTATGAAGCCATAAATGAGATGGTATAAATGAAGGGCTTGACAAGTGAACATGTGTGTGCAGAGATGTGTGTTTCTGCCCTCAGGTGCCTACAGCCATTGCTGATAAACATATAATCAACTGCGATGTAAGTTGACCCTAATCAGGTTAACACACCATCATTTTTTTAAAAGGACTTACTAATGATTTACCTGTTTATAACTTTGTTTAATAACAAACAAGTTCACATGTTATGAAATGTGTTATGATATGACATAATATACATGTCATAGGTCTATTTCCATAAGTACTCAATAACAGGACACAGTGTATGCCTAAGACATGTGACCCTTAATATAATTACACAAACACACCCACGCCAGTCAATATCATGTATGAAACAAAGCAAATCTAGTATCGTAAACCTGGAAGAACACATTGACAGAGAACAACTGACGCAGAACACGTTACTTCCCAGAGTTCTGGCTTCAAAAAAGACTTCCAGGATGCTTTGTTGAGATTGTAACACATCGCACAGGGTTCAGATTATGGTATGTGACAGCCATTTTATGTGAACAAATTGGAAGATGCAGAACAATACAATCAAATATAGAAGAGAAGGAGAGAGGGGCAAGAGAATAAAGAAAGAGGAGAGAAAGGGGCAAGAGAAGAAAGAGAAACAGAGTGAGGAGAAAAAGGGGCAAAAGAGAGGAGAAAGAGGGAGAGAGGAGATTGGGTAAGAGAAGGGAGAGTAGAAAGAGAGGGCAGACTGACGGAGAAATGAGGGAGAGAGAGGCAGGGCAGAAGGGCTGGGATGGGAGTGTGGGTAAATGCAGCCACGTATTTACTGAGTGCTCTGGGTGTGCGGCTGATAAGGAGAGCCAATTCTGAATGAACGGCTTTAATTACTGCTTCCTGGAGCTCTGCAGCTTTCAGGATCCACTAGGAAGAGAAAACACTCACACACACACAAGAAGGCCCGTGAAAGTGCACAGCATGTTACTATGGAGACCCACGCGAAGACAAACAGAAGTGGAAAAAGGAGATGCTGAAATGAGCTGCATTTAGACACAATCATCTGTGATCTGACAGCTGGCCCATCACTCTCAGTCTCCACAGCCCATGGGGTAAAAGGCGTGTGGAGACACTCCCAGCCTTGTGAGGTGTTAGCAGGCTTCACCACATGCTTAGTCTGAAGTGGCACACAGGTCTGTTTTGGAAGCAGAAAGCCAGTGTAACTGGTGTGTTGGTGTTTATATCCAGTGACGAGGATAAACACACTCCACGGGTTCTGCTGTTCGCTCCATCTTCAGCTCATAGCCGTGGAAAGCAAACAAAGGAACGCCTGCACATAAAGGCTGATGGGCAAATAAACAAACCAAAAACAGTGCGCAGGACTCAGGTGACTCTGCTGAACTTATGTAACCATCCGGAGTGCTTCTGTAACCATTATCCTTCTGTAACATTACAACAATGGTCTCAGCATAACAACATGACATATAATACAAAATGGCTCCCTGATAACTGTACCAGGGGTAATTCAATGCAAGGTGAGGAGTCAAAGATGAGTCAAAAGATTTTGGATAATTACTCTTTTAAATCGTAATTTTTAACTATCCCATAAACCTCTGAAGATGTTCAGAATATTATGAGTTGATTCTGAGTCACAATAAAAGAGTTACGATGTCATGATTTTCAGACTTTTATTTTGCCATTGTTTGTATTTTGTACCTTATTCCATATAATTGCGTACAGCCAATCCACCAGAGGGCGAAACCTCACATAGCTAAGGAACTTTTTGTGTATGTATATATTTGGTCCCCCTGCTACTTGATACACTTGTTCTTGCATATCTGTAAGACTTGGTGATTAGCTTGGGAATTCTTTCTGGTTTGCTGGAAAACAACAAAATAACAGCCGAAACAACAACAACAAAAAACGCATTGTCCAACAACATTATGAGCCAGTCCCAATGAAGCGATCAGACAGAGATCTTTACATCCCCAAATACACTAACATAGCTAAAATATTAATAAACCACCAACAAAATGAAATGACCCCAGACAGTAGGTTGCCAGACATTTTGAAACTTCCAATGCAGCCATTTTCTTGTGGTAAAGGTCCTCACATTTTCCTGCACATTCTCAATTTCCGAGAGACAGAGCTTTAAGCGGCGGGTAGGTGGCGGTGCCACATAACCAACAAGCTCCGGGAGCCCGCCGAGGAAGTGTCGCCCACGGCGGGGAGAGAGCGGCCGAAGGCGAGGGGACGATGCGTCTGCTCCTGCGTCCGGCTGCGTGCTGTCGTGCTGCCTTTCTCGCGCTGCAGCCTCCTCACAAAAGTCTGCTTTTCTTCACAGCCGTTTTTCCCAGTGTCAGAAAAATGGCTCATTTTCTAACGGAGGAGAGAGGTCGCCCAAACTCGCCCGACTACAGGATTTATTTTAGTAAGTTAGTCACGGTGAAAACAAAACCACAATTCATTCAGAAGATTTCGCGTGGTCTGGAGTCGAATGCGGCTTTAGGTGGTCGCAGAAACGACAAACCAATAATACAGGGCTACTTATCGAAATAAATACTGTAAATAAATGCTTAAAGTTGTTTTGTTTGTTGGATTGTCACAGAATGCTCTCTCTTAGCTGGGTATTTCCTGTGTATCGAGGGTGATCATTCCGGGTGTAAAACGACACAGAGTTTAATACATACAAGTACATTGATATGCACGGAGTTAAATAGTTAAATACATTTCCCAAAGCCTTAATGTAGTATCCGTGCTAATATTCTGCAGTGTCATGTTGATGTGCACTGTAGCAGGCCATTTTGATAACAGTGGGAATCTTAAAGCTGCACTGGTGTAGTTCCACTGGTGTTAATGGTGACACTGTATCGTCCTGCGCAGAAACGTCCGATGGTAAACACGTTTCACCCTTCCACGACATCCCCCTCTATGCAGCTGATGAACAGGTTGGTTTTGATGCACAATAACAAAAATTACTTTGTGGCTTATAACTGTTTAACGCTTCTATGGTCTTACGACAGGCGCTATTTATTTCTTAAAAGATGTTCAAAATGTTTTGGCCATATTTCAGGAGAATGGTGTACCAACAAAAAAACGTAAATCGGACGACAGTGAGGTAATTGTCACAGCTTTACCTTGTATAAACAGCCTGGTAGTGTCCATGGATGGACTTCATATTAGATTGATGCACAGTATGTATAAGTGGTGTGGCGTTAGACATGGGTATTTGTTGATGTGGCACGCTTAACAGCATACTTGATAACTGACTCCAACTAACTTTGGATAATTAAGAGACTAAATCACATGGCTGATCTCAGATGCATGCTGGTGGGTGAATGTGTGTACTTAAGAAATTAGTATGTAGATAATTACAGTATATTTACATGCAAATGTTAACACAAAAACATTTCTGTTGCCACAGATTCTCTTTAATATGGTGGTGGAGGTTCCCCGCTGGACAAATGCCAAGATGGAGGTGTGTGTGTGTGATTTCAAGAGAGTTGTGTTTTAACAGGCTGGCTTCTAAGGCTGGTGTATTATGCACTTGGCAGGAATTGTTGATATCAATCTAGCTATTGTGTTCTAGTTGACTTCTACATTATACTTCACACTTTTAATGGGTGTCAGTCTAATTAATTTGTATAGCGCTGTTGTCACGGAGCAGCTTTACACATGTCCGAGTCCAAGTCCCCGTCCCCAGTTAGTAAGCCAAAGCCAGCAGTGGCAAGGAAGAAACTACCTAGAACACGAGGAAGAAACTACCTAGAACACGAGGAAGACACTACCTAGAGCATGAGGAAGATTAACCAAAGGGGATCCATCCTCTTCTGGTCGGCAACAGACACCAAAATAACGCTGTTCGACTGCAGCAGAAAACGGGCATGAAGATTTCTGCTTTTATATGGCCTTGTTCAACCCTGTGAATTTCTACAGATTGCCACGAAAGAGGCACTGAACCCCATCAAGCAGGACGTGAAGAAAGGCAGGCTGCGCTACGTAGCCAACGTCTTCCCACATAAAGGCTACATCTGGAACTATGGGGCTCTACCACAGGTGAGTGGTAGTGTACCGGTGCTACATCTGGAACTATGGGGCACTACCACAGGTGAGTGTGGTAGTGTAGCGGTGCTACATCTGGAACTATGGGGCACTACCACAGGTGAGTGTGGTAGTGTAGCGGTGCTACATCTGGAACTATGGGGCTCTACCAAAGGTGAGTGTGGTAGTGTAGCGGTGCTACATCTGGAACTATGGGGCACTACCACAGGTGAGTGTGGTAGTGTAGCGGTGCTACATCTGGAACTATGGGGCACTACCACAGGTGAGTGTGGTAGTGTAGCGGTGCTACATCTGGAACTATGGGGCTCTACCACAGGTGAGTGTGGTAGTGTAGCGGTGCTACATCTGGAACTATGGGGCACTACCACAGGTGAGTGTGGTAGTGTACCGGTGCTACATCTGGAACTATGGGGCACTACCACAGGTGAGTGTGGTAGTGTAGCGGTGCTACATCTGGAACTATAGGGCTCTACCACAGGTGAGTGTGGTAGTGTAGCGGTGCTACATCTGGAACTATGGGGCACTACCACAGGTGAGTGTGGTAGTGTAGCGGTGCTACATCTGGAACTATGGGGCACTACCACAGGTGAGTGTGGTAGTGTACCGGTGCTACATCTGGAACTATGGGGCTCTACCACAGGTGAGTGTGGTAGTGTAGTGGTGCAGCAGTGGTTTGTCTGTTTGTTTAACACGCTGAGATTATTTTATTACTTTTGACTCAGACCTGGGAGGATCCGAACCACACAGACAAAGACACCAACTGCTGTGGAGACAACGACCCTGTAGATGTTTGTGACATAGGCAGTAAGGTGAGAGAGGTTCTGATCAGTAGGTGTTCCCCATTACACTGCATGCTCAGCAGTTAAGATGCTTGTTTAGTAATCAGAAGGTTGACCGTTCAAGCCCCACCGTTGCTGCGTTGACCCTTTTGAGCCCCTGATAACACTGTTGTTTAGGTCATAATTGTAAGTCACTTTAAACATACTTTAGACTTTTTTTTTTTTAAGAAAAAAATTGTCTGGTAATGTCATGAATGTAAATTGTAATATGAAACTGTGTGTATGTGTTTACCTGTGTGTCTCAGGTGTGCTCCACTGGGCAGGTGATTCAGGTGAAGGTGCTCGGTGTACTCGCTCTGATTGATGAAGGAGAGACAGACTGGAAGATAATTGCCATCAATACGGATGACCCTGACGCTTCCACACTTAACAGTCAGTTTACCTGCACCGACTACAGAGCAGTGTCAGTGGAACGGGACATGACTCTCTGCTTCATCACTAGGTATTGAAGATGTTCGTGTGAAAAGACCAGGTCAGTTGGACGCAACTGTGGAATGGTTCAGGAAGTACAAAATTCCAGATGGGAAACCCGAGAACCAGTTTGCCTTTAAGGGCCAGTACAAGGACAAGGTACCGGGGCCAGTTTGTGTCGGCATGTTACTGCCACATCATTACACCACTCACAGTAAAAATAACCTTTCCCTCTATTCTCATTCAACTGCTTGTAATGTTATGGATTTGTGTTACAGGACTTTGCCTTAGAAGTTATAAAAACAGCTCACAACTATTGGAAAGCACTTGTGCAGAAACAGACGAAGTGTGGAGATATAGTCTGGTAAGCCTTCTGTCTCTACGTCTGAGCTTTCCTGCGTTGGACTAACAGACTGAAAGCGTGCTTTTGTTGTTGTAGTCAGAATTCCTCGGTGGGTGAAAGCCCGTTCCGGTGCAGTGATGCGGACGCTGATGCAGTGGTCAGGGGGGTGAGTGTTTAACCCATTGAAGCTGGATCTGAAGCTGTCTGTGCCGAGAATAAGAAAAGCTTCGATTAGGGTCTCTTGGGGGATGTGTGCAATGCCTGTCAGAAATCATGACAGACTGTGCTTTGATCCTAGGCGCCTGAGTATGGAGAATCGCTACCCATTCCTTCAGAAGGTAGATTTGCCCCCCCCCCCCCCCCCCCCCAGTGTTTTTGTGTTGAAGCACATATGATCACCTTTGTCAAGCCTGTTCATGGCATATCAAATGATAGGCATGCTGTTGTGTGTGATGATCTCTTTCACAGTGGACAAATGGTATTTCCTGTGACGGTGATCTAGAAGAGGATGAAGCTTACATCTCAGTATACATCTGTCTGGAATTAAACATACACTTACACATTCACTTACACTGAAGAACTAAGTCACAGGTGAATAACTTTGTGCTCTCTACTGATGTGTGAACAGTTTTCTTTAGTTTTTAAATCAGATTGTATAATTTTAGAAGCTTCCCATTTCTGTACCATTGCAAGCATGTAGATCATTTCAGTTTTCAATTAGTTAAATGAATGATACATTATTTACTGTTATGTTCCTCCCAATGTTAGTACAGACATGCTTAGCATACTTTCATCATAGGAGGGCTTTTCACTGTTCTGATGGGGAAGTGCATCGTCATTGAACACCATGAGTTCTGTTTTTCTAAATACGTATTTCAAAGGGAGTGCATGAATGGCTGACCCTGCCAGGATTCATGCTGGGGGTAACCGTTATGTTTAGGTAAATAAACTAAATCCACAAGCCTCTCTTGTTTTGTCATTAAACCCAAACTAGTTAAAGCTGCAGCATGGGGATGCTCCCTTTTATTTCATGAGTGTGACAGCTGAAATGCTTGAAATAAATATAAATTTTATTAAAAACACCCACATCTCAGCAATATCAGGAATGATATAATAAACAGCTTTCAAATAAACTGCATTCAGTACTTCAGTGAATTACAATACTTACAGTATTTATATCCATCCATTTTTAAACATTCCAAACTTAAGGGAGCAATGGAAACAAAAAAAGATGTTTCAAACCTTTAGTGTCTAACTGCCAAATACCAACACGTGTACATAATCATAACAGCTTAACATATGAGCTGTGAGCTCCGTGTGTCTTAAGTCATTCAAGTAAGGCTGACTCAACTCAAATAACACACGCTGACACGTCTTCAAGTATGGTGATGTTTGCACGTGATGGGTCTGAATTCCCCCCTCACTCCTCTCATCCACAACCAGCTGCTCAAGCAGGGTCTCAAACGCCTAATTGCATTTACAAACTTGGAATTCTTTTTCAAAATTACTCAATGTAAGTCATTCAGCTAAAAAGGAATCTGGTACAGTAAAGGTATTGTAGTACTGACAGTGTGATATCTACGCAACCAATCTATAAAAGGAGATACGAGGGATTTGAGTTAAATCCAAATACCAACAAAGGTAAAAATCAAAGGGAATCACATTTGATGGGTAAATGAAAGGAGGGTTATGGATACAATTAGCAAACTACAGACATACACCAATCATGGGTTTGTACTTTTTGTAATAAACACATGGTATATACAACATGGCATAATTTATTTCATAACACATTTACAGTAACCCTTTTCAGTTTAAATAAATGTTTTGTGTTCCTAATTCCTAATTGTTTTTTCTTCTGAAAAAGAAACGAAGTGCTTTCTGAAAATTATTTTATGTATGTAAATAGGGAAATATTGCCTCGTATTACCAGTGCTCATGAATATGTCACATTTATTTGAATGGAGAGAGGGAGGGAAAACAATCAAAATAAATGTTTAGTGGTTATAAATACATTTTTGCTTAAAACTTTACACATGCGTCTATGTGTATAGTTAAACGTTTGGACTGTCCTGGTATGAATTTCCATTCAAAAGTAAATGCCCTTTTGCCCCTTCAGACGACTCAGTGCATATTAATGTACTTTCAAATGACTTCTAGAAAATGTTTACCAACTATCCACTAAAACATAAGTACAAAAATGCAGGTAATTTGATTCTTTTACAAAGTTAGTTTCTTTGTAGTATATACAAGTAAATCATAGGGATTGAAGATGCAAAACTCAATCCCTGAATGAGAGGAGACCACACAACTGACTTGTGTAAGCACATAAATGAGCTGAAATATCCCTGATTTTGCTATTACATTGATGCTTGAAGTTCAAGTAATACTTTCTAGTAGAAGTGTGAAGAAAGTAAGTGATGAACTGAGCGTTATGATGACATAAGTTTTTGTGTTCTCTCTGCTGAGTTCTGAATGCAGGAAAAAGAAAAATAGACACCTTGGTATAGTAATCCTATTGCAGACAAATAGTTTGAGGTATATGCCAAGTAGGTTCCTTACATCATTCAAAAAATGTATCACCACCCATAAAGATTCTCACATTATATGTTTATAACAGGTTGAGTAGCACCATTTTGAAATAGAATGAGTTTAACCCCAAAGAAATATCACTCTTGTTTACAGTACTAAAATCTAAAGCAATTTCAGAAAAGAGAAGAATTAATTTACTGTACAAATGTTACCTTTATCATACACCTAGATTACAATCATTAAAGGACCCCCACAGCAAACCAGCTGCCTTGGTAACTGAAACTGACAAACAGCTAAACCCTGTTACATGTTTCTTGACCAATGCAACGAGGACATGAATTTAACTGTAACAACTGTAATTCCCAAACTCTGTGCATACGTTTTGGACCCATGGTCCAGCACTCAGTAACTATAGTGAACATGAAGTAGCACTCTTGGATCTGTCTGTCCACTCCTGCATGTCTCTGAACATTACTGTTTGAACAAAGAACATTGAGAATGGCTCAATATACAGTAAATATAAAGCACATATGAGGGTGAAACTGTGAAAGCACCAAAGAAAAAAATTTCTTTTGCACGTTGACGTTTTGTTTCCGAACTTACAGAACTGCCACTGCAATAAGTGTTAAATTTTATGTAGTCTTTCACTGATCAAGTGGCTTTCTAAAGAATTACTTAAATCAGCGTTCTGACCATAGGATGAAAAAGGTACACCCATGATAAAAAGTGCTTTTAAAAAAACGAATAAAAGCAGTTCCTTTAAGATATTTCCATAATTGCTACTAATTGAAATACATCATGAAAATAATTGCTTATTATGAGGTAACACACTAATAAAATATTTTATGAAGGCATTTAAACAAAAAGTGTATATTCAAGATTCTCTTCAGTTAGCACCGTGAAAGGGGATTAGCCACAAAGTCACTGGTTTATGCCAAGATTTAGGTCATAATAGTTTCTGGTTCACTGTGTAATTAAAGCTACCAAAGCTGAAGTATCTTCACTAACAAATGTCTTGAAAGAGAACCATAAAAAATAAATAAACACTTTTAAGGGTCAATCAGTAAAGCTTGATCTTTCAAGAACTGATGTGTTACCTGTCATTAGTCTGTTGTCCGTTCTGCATTGCTCATAGTGTGGATCATAACTTACCTCACAGAAGGTTTCTGGGTCTACACAGTTGGTGGCACTGAGGTCTGCTATGCAATACTGTAGCACCATTTCACGTTTGCACTACTATTTTGTTCCCCCAAGTAAAGATGATGTAAACCTAAGAAGAGACCTACAGAGGCCTACAGAAAGTGGCTGTAAGGGCCGGTGACCTTGGTGAAGGCATATGGAGCTGAACCAACGTACGTGTTGGTGGTGCAGGACTGAGACTTTTCTGTGAGCATCTGGATGAAGCGCTTGTACGGTGCCTCGGAGGTCTCGGAGTACTCTACGTGTTCTCTCTTTGCCTTCCTGCCGCCGCTCTTGCTAGGCGTGCTGTCGGCGCCATGCTTCTCAGAGTCCTCCTCCTTCTCGCGGGCCTTCTCTGCCATCTTGGCCTCCCAGAGTGCCAGTCCATGCTTTGCCTCGTTCAAGTTCTTGTGTTGATAGAAGACTAGTGAGATGCGTGTTGGGTGGGCGCGATCGGGCTTCTTGATGGGTGTGGTTGCGTGCAGTTCACGCTTGGCACACTCGATGAGGATGGAGCCATGGCTGGGTGCCACCGCCACCCCCCCGATCTCAGGATCCAGGAAATTGTGCTCGTTGTCTGACCACACTTCCACCTTCTCCTCGGGGGCAGGCGTCGGGGCGCATGGCTCCTGTTTAATCATGGTGGGTGGGATGTTTCCATTGGGCAGACCGATGCCTGGGGACTGGCTGTGGTTCAGACCTTCACTGCTCAAAGGAGGAAGGGTGTGAGGGATACCACTGGCTCCTTGCAAGTTCATCTCTGGCTTATTTTGCATACTTAAGGGGTCCAGATTTGGGGGAAACATCTGGGGATTCTGCGCCAGGTAGGTGCTGGGGTATCTGCCAAACTGGTTGCACTTATTTGCAACTGCGTAGTCCAGACCTGGATGGGTCGAGGGTGCTCTTGAAAGAGCTTCCAGAAGCTGAGCATCAGGTCCTATGTTAGGACTATAGCCAGGGTAGTGTGCCATGGGGTGTACACTGGGACGCATGTTGCAGTTTCCATAACCACTTGCAGGTAAAGTGGGCTCACCATAGTGCGGTGGGTAGCTAACACCATAGCCCTGGTGAGGATTGAACTGCTGTTCAGGATACAAAGATGGTCGTTGTTGTCGGTACATGTCCAGATGCTTGGGATTAGAGTAAAAAGGGTTGTAGTTGTCCATGGGCACACTTCCATTACACTGGTAGCCAGGGTAGAAGCTGTTGGGTGTAAGAGGCCTGGGGTAGGGGCTCGGTGGGTTTGACCCATTCATGTAAGAGTTGGGGACAGGTAGAGGGGAGTGGTATGAACTGGGAGGCTGAGGGAAAATGTTGGCTGGTTTCGAAGTGCTAGGGAAGGATCCCGGGGCATTAGGGCATGTGGGGTAGTTGGCAGGAGATGGGGGGCTAGAGAAAGGACGCGGGGCAGTGGACTGCGCTTGCTGCTGAGGCTGGCTTGTGGGGACTGTAGGGTGTTGTCGTGGCTGGGGGGCAGTGTGCCCTGGGTCTGTGCCTAAAGACAACAGGAGAGTCTACTGAGTGTATATGGGACTGAATACACAATAATGGCAAATATTACAATATTAAGCATTTGGCAGAAGCTTGAATCTGAATATATACATTTATCTGAATATATAATACAATTTCTGCTGACTGCGATCCCCAGAACCATGATGTGTGTGCTATTCCTACCAGGTGAGCTGCAGGAATATGTGTGACCATATTCTTCTTTAATCTCAATATGATTCGTAATCATACATAATTAAGCAATTGAGCTTAAGTAATTATTACAAATGTTTATCACACAGTGTGGACATGGCAGTACCTGTTGCAGGTGCGTTCTTGGTGACACTCTCATAAGAGGTTTGTTTCATTTGCTTGGCTTGCTGAGCGATGTCTGCCTTGGCTGTGTTGTTTTGAGCGGCCCTGTTAGCTGCAGCTTTTCTGGATTCCAGTTTCTTCTGCCGGCAGGACTTGGCTGGCTCGGCGAGCATGCGGACCTGCCGGCGGAAGAAGGAGAGGACTTGGATGGCTCCGGTCTTGGTCTTCTCTAGCTGGCCCTCAGCACTGCCAAACTCGTCTGTGGACGAGGCTTTATACAGCGGCAGAACGTGCAACTGCTCATCCTCGGGGATCTTTCCAATCTCGCGATTATCCTCTCGTGTCAGTGTACACACCTAGCACAGGAAGAAAGAAGTTGTCTGAGAACGCAGGAGCCATTTGTAAATGACCCTCAGTCCTTTATCAATCACCTTTTTTATTATCCTTGATCAGAGCAAAATCTTTCAATGAAAAAGGTAAGTCATATAAACAAATACTATCTCTATATTATTAATACTTATTTTTTGTTATACAAAAAACATGAATATTATATCCATACTGTTTTCTGTAGTTTCCTATTAGTCACAGCTAACACACCTGATTCCTATTGGCTAACTCTATCCCTAACAGCCTCGAGTCTTCACAAGATTGAAGATTTTAGTCTTTTAGACATAATAGACCTGTAAGTCAAAAGTGCATTTGTGACATGAGATGATGGAAATTGATAGTTTGTGAAGCGTAAGTTGATCACTCCAGAGAACGTTTCCACTGCTCCAGAGTCTAGTGGCAGTGTATTTTACACCAGTCCAGCCTGGTGATTAGTGATGCCCCCTGTGATGAGTGATGCCCCCTGTGCTGTCTGATTCCCCCTGTAGTGAGTGATTCCCCTGTGATGAGTGATTCCCCCATGTGATGAGTGATTCCCTCTGTGATGAGTGATTCCCCCTGTGATGACTGATGCCCCCTGTGATGACTGATGCCCCCTGTGATGACTGATGCCCCCTGTGGTGAGTGATGTCCACTGTGGTGAGTGATGTCCACTGTGGTGAGTGATGTCCCCTGTGATGACTGATGCCCCCTGTAGTGAGTGATGTCCTCTGTGATGACTGATGCCCCCTGTGGTGACTGATGCCCCTTGTGATGACTGATGCCCCCTGTGATGACTGATGCCCCCTGTGGTAAGTGATGTCCACTGTGGTGAGTGATGTCCCCTGTAGTGAGTGATGTCCCCTGTGATGACTGATGCCCCCTGTGATGACTGATGCCCCCTGTGGTGACTGATGCCCCTTGTGATGACTGATGCCCCTTGTGACGACTGATGCCCCTTGTGGTGACTGATGCCCCCTGTGGTATGGCTCCTGTGGTAGGTGATGTATCAGAGGTTATTCTTATGTTCTCAATGCTTCAGCACTCTGCTGCCCTGCTCCATGTCTTTGCATCACTTCATGAATGAGCTGTTGTTACTCCTAGATGCCTCTCTTCAACAACAACACTTGCAGTTGACGAGGGGAATTGTTTCACAAACTTGTGACAAAAGCTGTATATCATCACAGTACTGTATTTAAAGTCACCGAGCTCTTCAGCACCCATTCAACTGCCAAGTTTGTCTGAGTTTACATAACTGAGTGTTTGATTTTACACCTGTTACACCTGTTAGCAATAGTTTTGGCTAATACACCTGAAGTCAGTAATTAGGTCTATGTAGTGTTGGCCATGTAGTGGCATCATTAGATATTAGATGTTGGGGTCTTTTTGACTTACCACAGTACTGCCTCCTTGCATGTTATGGAGGTCTCTGTGGGCGTGGGCACAAAAGTCAAGACAGGCTGTGACTCCAGAAAACGGCCTCCCTTCCTTCAGGCCCAGACGGCAATCTGAAGCCCTGTGTTCATGCTCCACCTAAGTGCACATAACAAACAAAGGGAAACACAATAGGCTCAGGTCTATGTGGGTAATAGGTCACAACTGCAATTTGTACATGCACTGATGACTCATTACACCTGTTAGTTTGAGAAGAGACACTGTACAACTGACTCCAACCTCAGGAGGATTCCCAGATTTACATTTTGGTTCTGCTCTGGCACACCTGAAGCAGGTAATCAGTAGTCCCTGCCTCAAGAATGTTGGTGTTTGGAATAAAAATCTGTTCTGTATAAGAATGTGGACCCATTGGATGTGTACCTGGTTGGCATACGCCTCAGGTGCCATTTTTTTGTAAGTTGGAGCTATCAGAGTTGCCAGGCCCTGAAAATGCCTCTCCAGTTTCTCTTCCTGTAGGACAGTGACACAACTCCAGTTAGCCAGATGCTAAAATAACATCCTGTACTCAAACCACTGAAATGTTTCCCTTTATGTGTGAACGTGGCAGCTGAACTGAGAAGGATTATCTTACCTCTTTGGGATCGTCACCGAGCAGTTTGAACTTTCTAGGGACTTTACTTCTGGCGAACTTACAACCATTGTAGTACATGCTCCAGGAGCAGCCGAAAGAGAAGGAAGCCCCACAGGCATCAGGCTCCAGACCCTGACAGGCACACGTCCTCCTGAAGATGATGATCAGGAAACATCTCAGGCAATATCATCACATATATAAACGTATAAACAGTTCACTGCTTTAATAAGTAATATAAGATATTTAACAAGTGTACACTGTGTTTTTAATGTAGGGTGGCATTGTCCTTACTCCTCATTCAGGGCACACCGGCGGTTGGTCAGGGTGCCGTGCTTCGTCAGGGTGTCCATGATTTCTGTGTAAAGTCGGTCAGCCATGGAGGTGGGAATGCCCTCCCATACCAGCATGACCACAATGATGCACGCCGATTGACACGAGTGCCCCGCTCGCTCTCGCACCAGCACCAAGAGCTTCTCGTCCACGCTGGCCCGCCGGATTACCTGCACATCACATACACACAGAGAACACAGAGGTGTTGTGTCATTATCTTTACCATAGAGGGTGCTGTAGATAAGCAGAATGAACATGTGTTGTCCATTATTAGCCAGGACTGCAGATGTTCAAAGTAAAGCTGTGTTATAAGTATCTACACAGCGTACATGCTTACCCATTTAGCAATAGGGCAGCCCATTGTGCTTTTGCCTTCTTTTCCTGTATATACCACCTTCTCAATTCTAATAGCGCCACCCGTCAGGCCGGACCTTTAGAGAGAAGAAAAACACCCCATCAAGACACTCGTCGTTATACAAACAGATTAGAGATTAAAACCATGAAGAACAGAACGGGACATTTCACCTCTTCTCCATCGTCTCTCGGATGCCCTTAATATTTGGAGCTGCTCCCAGATGAGTGTAATATGGGCCTTCGTCCTTTTCACTGATTTGTTCTGAGGAGAACACAAGCATTAGTGAATAACAGGGAGTCAGCAAGAAAAGGTTTTTCACATATTTACAGAAATTGAAGATTTAATTGTCATGTACACAGGTTAATGCCACACAAATTTGTTATACATTTACCCTTAATAAAAGACATCTGAATGCTCTAACTGATACTGTGTCAAACTGCACAGTGTGCTCATCTTCTCAGTAGGTATATGCTGCTTAAATATAAAATGTTCTCATACCGACACAATGGCATGGAGGAATGTCATACTGGGTCTTCACAGGTGTGTCCAGAAGGTTTTTAATAGGAGTGTCCAGCAGTTTCATGGGTGAATCCAGAAAGGTCTGCAGACCCGGCTCCAGTTTTTTGGGAGTGAAATCAGGTTTGCGGTCCTCACCGCTCCCGTCCATGTTGGTGGAAAGCACTGTTACACCTCCAGACACCTCTACCTTCACCTTACTGGGGGACTTGATGACTAGAGACTTCCTCTCAAACACAGGGGAGAGATTGTACTGTTGTAGCTGCTGCTCCATGGTGGCCAAGATGCTTTTGGACTGGCTCTGCTCGCAGGCGGAGGACGGATGCTCCTGCTTCACTTTTGCTAGTAGTTTCTCTTGTTTAATGGCGTGCTGGTTGGGTCTGATTTGGCTGGGGCTCTGGGGATGACTCGGCCTTTCCTGCTTTTGGAGGAGATGGATTCTTAGGGCATTGTGCCTCTGCAGGTCACCTTGTGGGCCAGGGCTTGGAAGAGGCCCTCTCTGAAACTGGGCACAGGAATCCTGTATTTCTGCTTTGGGAAACATTTGTGTCAGCATCTGTGGGCCGTGAACACCGTCCGGTGGCTGAGGCTGCGTTTGTGAATGTGGTTCTTGCTGACAGTCCATGTGGCTGGGCAGCCTGTGATTAAGAGACTGTTGGGAATATTGTTTGGGGGTGCTGGGACTCAGGGTGTACCTTCTCTGCTGGTTCTTTTGCATTTCTGCTGTATCACTGAACCCAAACATGGATGCCATGTCTTTTGACAAAGCCTGAGAGCTGGTGCATAACAGGTCAGGATGATTAGATCTCATGGCTGGACCGGGCCCTGGATGTACAGGACCAGAAGGTTTAGGTGGCCGGTATGTTGGAGAGGACATCTCTGAGTGCATGCTATGATGTTGCGCATCCACTTGACCCTGAGAAAGGTCCTGTGACTGTGGGCCCATTTTAAGCCCCTGTGCAGCCTGAAGGTGCTGGATGCTAGCTTGCTGCTGGTGGCCCTGAGGCAGGAAGTCTGGGGATAGTAACTGCTCCAAGTCTTGGTCATTTTTGCATAATTTCTCTTGTAGCATCGGAGAGCAAAACTGTTTGTTCATCTGCTGCTGAGACACATTACATTGTTCAGCTATGTGCTGAAATTTGTCCATGTGCATGCTAGACTGGGAGTGCACACCGGAGGGAGTTTTACGGGGCCCAAGATGGCTCTCTGAGGCAGCTTTGTGCTGAGTTTGTGTGGGAGGCATGGCCATTTTGTAGCCATTCTGCATGTGACAGTCTTGCTGTTGTGGGAAGCCGGGTTGGCCGAAACCTTGTGTCGAAAAGCTGTGGGACGGTTCGGGCTCAAGCAGACCGCTGTGGCTTTGTGGGACAGGGCTATGCTGTGGAGGAAATCCCCTCCACATGTGTGGCTGGCTGCCTGGACGATGTGGAGCTTGACTAGCATTCAGATCGATCCAGCCAGTCTGGGGGCAGGGAGCCTCATTCCCTGGCATCCGTTCTGCATGGCCTGCAAGAGACAGCTTCTGTTCTAGGTCACTGCCCTGATTCTGTGAATTTGCGATGGCCAGGGGGTCAGGCCTGCTGCCTCCTGTCTGATGCTCCACACTCTGCTGCTGCTGTGGAGGAAGGGGAACAGCAGGCGGAACCGAGTCTCTCTGCCCCTTGAAGATCCCGTTGGCTGTACAAGAAGACTCCGACTGGTGGTGCTGACTCCCATACTGCAGGTGCTCCTGAGCTGCTGGACTGCCTGACCCTTTATCTTCACTGGCGGGGCTACCGAATGAACCAACCATGGTGGATCTTTCACCCGACACTGAGTTGCCAGCCTGCAGGGCAGACAGTGGGTAAGACTCTTGCCTGAAGTCTTGGCCAGACTTGGGGAATACGCATAAACCCTCTGACTTGCTAGGAAAACAGTCTGTTCCATTTTGATCCTGCAAGCAGTCACCCATACCTGTCTGTGCAGTCACACTGGGGCCTTTGCTCGTATCAGTCTGTGAGCTAGGCCTCTCCAGGTCTGGGAGGTCAGAGAGAGGGTAAGATGGTGGCTGGTTCTGCTGCTCGGCTCCAAAGCTTCCAGAGTACCCATTTACCATGAACGCTGGGCTGTAACCGTTACTGCTGGCCACTTCCGGAAGTGTCTTGGTGAGTGGCTCAGAGGCTGAAATGTGAAAACCTGAGGTATGTGAGGGGGAGGAGATCACCTGCTCCTGCAGGTTGCTGGTGACCCTGTCTGCTTGCGAAGAGCTGGTCTGTGGAGCAATAGACACTTGCTCTGGGTAATACTGAGACAAGGTTTTCTCTAACAGAGCACCTGTTGGACCCTCCACTGAAGGTGAGGTCACTGTAGCACCATTGGGTGTTGGCACCTGTTTGTTTCTTGACAGTGGGAAGATGTCCCCGTTGGGATAATTACAGTTTGTTTTATCCAGTTCGGGTTTATTCAGCTCAGCAATCACATCTAAATGGCTTTCTTTGTCTGTTTCTTTTTCATCCCACAAACTCAGTCCGTCATCCCTGTTCATGCTTGAAATCCGTGGTTTTTTGGGATGGTGAAGACCTACTACACACTGCTCATTCAAACTGCGTTTGATCTCGCCATTCGTCTCGTACAGGCCCTGATCAAACAGACCCTGCGTGGCTGCTGGGCTCGAACAGTTGTCCTGCTGTCGTTTCATTGGGTTGTCCCCTGCACTGGGCTTGGAGTGGCTCCAACGGGCATCCCCCTTGGCTTGCTGGTGGGGTGCTTCAGGTGACAGGTCTCCATTCTGAAGCTTGGCAGAGTCCACCTGGTGAGCGAAGCTGAGCTGTGCGTGGGTCAGACTTTCTTCCGTCTCATGTCTGGTCTTTTCTGTTTCCATCGGGCCTGCTCTGAGTCCATTCACAGGGGTGTCCTCTCTGCGTCCTGCAACAGACACAAGAAACAAAAGGTAAACCAGAGGCTTCAAAGACAATTACCAGAGCTCATACAATATTATTCAGGGCCTCCCTTTTCTATCTGTAGTGTACTGTGTTAATTATATAATGGGTGATAATGAAAATGAAAATACAATACAAAACAAACCCGTGCCTGTGCTGTGTCGGGCTATTCGGTGGCAGAGCTGTAGCGTGTAGTAAGTGGGTGGGAAAGGGTTCCTTGTTTGGCTCAGTAAGTGAATTGCAGCATAGAAGCGGTACAGTTTTTACAACCATCTTGCCTTGCCAGAGCTGCGGCACAAGAGAGAGGGAATAGCAAGGGCACGAGGTCATCTGAGGACAGCATGTGATGTCAGTGTGAGACTGGGTGTGTGTAATGATCAGCATACTGTCACATCACACAAGCAGCAGTGATTGGTTTAACTTTTAAAGACCACATTCCCAATCCATGAACCATGAAGTAGGACGGCCGGTACCTTTTCTCTCTGCTCTTTCTTTCACTTTAAAGAAACAAGTTTTCTTTATAGCACTCCAGATCTGTCCTGAGCGCTATACCTTATCGTCTGGTGTTCTCTGATAACTCCCACACTTGTCACAAAAGCCCCTTGATGGGAGTCTGGAGCGGGGGAGGGGGAGACAAGCTCAGGCTGCATTCTTTGCGTGCTCAGCATTTTCACAACATGCAGACGAGTGCGACCAGCTGGCAGTGGCGTGTGGTGAGCAGGCAGCCCTCGTGCACAGAGGGAAGTTGGGCTTTTGTGGTCACGCATACAGCGAGTCCCCCGTTCCTTCAGACACACATACACCAAACAAAGGACTGTGTCTGGAGCTAATGGCTAGACACTGACCTAATTTCTTCTGCTGATAAGGTCCCCAAGAGGCCTAGAGCCCTCAGAGAGATATAATGCCTTGCCCTAGAACTTATGTTTCTCTTAAGAAACATTACTTATTTGTTTAATTAGTCATTTGTCCATTTATTTATCTGAAGTACTTTTATCCTATTGAAAGCCTCAGGTTTGTGTGTTACCAGATTGGTGTCTTTTCCAGTCTTGTTTTTTAAGCACAATCCACTGGCATTCTGCAATGACTTAGATGGCAACCACTGAAATCAGGCCAAGATGACGTTAAGTAGCTGTGAGACTGGAGTTCACTGTGTTCACAGTAAGATTCTTAGTCTTGAATTAATTCTCACAGCATTTAATTGGGGTCAACTGACTTTACGTCAACGTAGGTGCTAATTCTACACTGAGGACTGAGTTTGCTGTGTTCAGCAGGATTTTGAGGAGCAGTAGTGATGCCAATGCTTAAAATAGCTGATCAGTCCACAGTAGGTTGTAATCAAGTCAGACAGTAGACAGTTGAGGACATCGCCATTAAGCTTGTTAAAAAAGGTTTTATCTGCATTACTGATATGCAGAGCTGGCAGTAAGACTAAGAACCAGCTCGTGTCACAGTCTGTCACCAATGCAGATAAATATGACATTAAACTCCTTGTGTTTTCGAGTAGGAGATCTGAGTGTGTGAACCTTCTGTCTGAGTATTGACACACGGTGCACTAGAACTGCTCTTGTTGCAAAAATCCCAAAGCCAACCACAACAGTACAGAAAAATGAAATCATCAGAAATTCTGCTCCACTGACTCTCTGTGCTAATCCCTCTTTAGCCATCTGTCCAATAGGAATTGAATATTTCTATTTCTTCAACAAAGAGAAGCATCTGGAAAGCACACAGCAGGAACCCTGATGCCCCTCCCCCTGCTGTTGAGGATTCTAGTTGTGGCGTTGAGTTCTGTGTGCCAGACACAATCATTAATGTGTGTCAAATTCACAGCATCTGTGAAACAATTACAGTACACAGGGTCAGTCTTCTACAGAGCGCCCTTTCTGAGGAAGATGAGGAGGAGGAGGAGGACGGGTTTGAAGTGTCCCAACACTGGCCTGAGTCTGATGCAGGAGGTAGACAGTGTTCTCAGATAGAATCATTATGAGTGCAGTTTGTTGCCGTTAATTGCTGGATGGTTGAGGTGGGTTGGTCCTGAAGACCAGCTCTGAGAGGGTTGAGTTGGTTCTGTAAAGTTGTCTTCCTTAGAACTCCCTGCTAGAGCCTCCACCCACAGAGCCTCCACCCACAGGGCCTCCACCCACAGAGTCTTATGTTCTGTTGCTGGTTCAAAACACACTCAGCTTTGCTTTGCCCTATGCCACTTCCTTCTCCTTTATGAAAGCATTCTGTGTGTGTGGGTGTGTGTGTTTGTGTGTGTGTGTGTGTGCGTGTGTGCTTGTGTGTGTGTGTAGTACTCAAAGTTTAGTTTATCAGGACTTCTGCCTGATGAAAGGAAATCAGTGAACACCCAAACCAAGATCATCAAACTGATCAGCACACAGCACTCAATTCACTATCAGCACACTGATCAGCACACAACACTCACTTCACTATCATCACATGGTGAGCACACAGAACTCACTTCACTATCATCACACGGTGTAACTGATGGGGGAGACAGAACCGTGTAACTGATGGGGAGACAGAACCGTGTAACTGATGGGGAAACAGAAACGTGTAACTGATAGAGGAGAGAGAACCGTGTAACTGATGGAGGAAACAGAACCGTGTAACTGATGGAGGAGACAGAACCGTGTAACTGATGGAGGAAACAGAACCGTGTAACTGATGGAGGAGACAGAACCGTGTAACTGATGGAGGAGACAGAACCATGTAACTGATGGAGGAAACAGAACCGTGTAACTGATGGAGGAGACAGAACCGTGTAACTGATGGAGGAGACAGAACCATGTAACTGATGGAGGAAACAGAACCGTGTAACTGATGGAGGAGACAGAACCGTGTAACTGATGGAGGAGACAGAACCATGTAACTGATGGAGGAAACAGAACCGTGTAACTGATGGGGAGACAGAACCGTGTAACTGATGGGAAAACAGAACCGTATAACTGATGGAGGAGAGAGAACCGTGTAAATGATGGGGAGACAGAACAGTGTAACTGATGGAGGAAACAGAACCGTGTAACTGATGGAGGAAACAGAACCGTGTACCTGATGGGGAAACAGAACCGTGTAACTGATGGGGAGACAGAACAGTGTAACTGATGGGGAGACAGAACAGTGTAACTGATGGAGGAAACAGAACCGTGTAATTGATGGAGGAGAGAGAACTGTGTAACTGATGGAGGAAACAGAACCGTGTAACTGATGGAGGAAACAGAACCGTGTAACTGATGGGGAGACAGAACCGTGTAACTGATAGAGGAGAGAAAACCGTATAACTGATGGAGGAGAGAGAACCGTGTAACTGATGGAGGAAACAGAACCGTGTAACTGATGAAGGAAACAGAACCGTGTACCTGATGGGGAAACAGAACCGTGTACCTGATGGGGAAACAGAACCGTGTAATTGATGGAGGAAACAGAACCGTGTAACTGATGGAGGAGAGAGAACCGTGTAACTGATGGGGAGACGGAACTGTGTAACTGATGGAGGAGACAGAACCGTGTAACTGATGGAGGAAACAGAGTCGTGTAACTGATGGAGGAAACAGAACCGTGTAACTGATGGGGAGACAGAACTGTGTAACTGATGGGGAGACAGAACCGTGTAACTGATGGAGGAAACAGAACCGTGTAATTGATGGAGGAGACAGAACCGTGTAACTGATGGAGAGACAGAACCGTGTAACTGATGGAGGAGACAGAACCGTGTAACTGATGGAGGAGACAGAACCGTGTAACTGATGGGGAGACAGAACCATGTAACTGATGGAGGAGACAGAACAGTGTAACTGATGGAGGAGACAGAACCGTGAAACTGGATCCTGAATCAGCATTTCCAAAAAAGTTGAAAAGATTCTGTTTTTGCCGAGCAGAGGACTGTGTGTAGGAGCACACACACCATCCACACACACACACCGCTGTAAGCGGAAGGAGGAAGGAGAAGAGAAAATGGAAATAAATGTTGAAAAAGCTGAAAAAAGGAGGAATCCTACGGCATGTTTAGTTAGGCAGAGAGATGTCACCACTGCTGTTATTCACATCTGGAAGTCATTAGCCATGATTATAATCACACACACATACACTCATACCCTCCCCCTCTCCCCACACACACACTTGCACACTCACACTTCTACACATACACTCATACCCTCCCTCCCCACACACACATGCACACTCACACTCATACACATATACTCATACCCCCCCACACACGTGCACACTCATAACTGACATATACGCACACTCAAGCGTGCGCACATGTTCTCACACACACACACACACACACACACACACACACACACACACACACACACACACACACACACACACACACACACACAGTTATTATTCAAACTAAGGCCTCACTTGCCTCAGAGCTACACCGTCAAAGCACTTCGTCATGTAAACAACAGATAATTCCCTATAGATGGTTGAGGGACCAATATTTTGTAGTGCTAATTATAGAGTTTAGTTTCATGTGATGTTTCTCCAAAGTAGCTCCAGTCCTGAAAGCCACTCCAGAGTTTGCTTGCAGCTGCTCGGTGCCGGGCAGCTTGTCACAGTTGGATACACCCACTTTGAAAAAAATCTCTGAAGGCAGGATAACAAAGCAAAAGATCCCAGCTGAGAGCTGCGCGCGCAAACATATACGCACACACACACACGCGCACACACACACTTACACATGCAGGCACGCACACACACGCACACACACACACAGAGCTCCAAATAATGACATGTTAACTTTGAGTCAAAAGAAATGTGTTAGTTGCATGCTGTCTATTGCATTAAAACAGACCTTTGCTGTATTTAATTTGTATATTTATTTGTATATTTATTTAGTATTAGATATGTGTCATTAGATATTTGTCAGACAAAAACACGTTTAGTTTGGTGACTTTAACACTAACAACTCTTTTCTATCCGAATCTGTCAAATGCATTTTGGTTTTTGCAATATTGAATTTTGGTTTCTGCAATAATTTATTAGTAACAGTGACCAAAACAATTAACCTGACGTACACTAGCCTGCCGTCTGGATATGAGTTGCTGTTGGATTTGAGCTGCTTCACAGTTCTTGTGGTTGGGTGGGGCCTGGATTTCAGTTGGGTGGGGCCTGGATGTCAGTTGGGTAGGGCCTGGATGTCAGTTGGGTGGGGCCTGGATGTCAGTTGCCAGTCTGTCTTGTTTGTTTCACTTCCTCCTCTCCCACATGCCCTTTCCTGGCTACGCTGGTCTTAGTAGAGAGACCTCTCTCATTTACTCTACCCATGGCCACGTCCCACTTCCTGCAGTCGCCCCCAGAAACGCTCCCTCCTGGACATGCTGCACGTGCCAGCACAGGCTCGGGAAGGGGGGGGGGGGCGGCGCTGCTCATGGAGAGTGCCGCCGTCGCTGGTATTTATAGCAGCCGATTGGCCAGGCAGCCCCTACGCCTCAGGGCGGGGTGGGGAGACGCTGCAGGGGTCCAGGGAGTGGAGGGTGTGGAAGGAGTGGAGTGTGTGGAGGGAGTGGAGGGAGGACCATGACCTGACAACCACAAACTGACAACACAGCAGTGCAGCTTAGAGCTGGCATTTGTTTGGTTTATTTCTGGTGTTAAATTAAGTGATTAATTTTAAGTGATTGAGCTTATTGAGAAAAAAAGATGAACTGTCTCACTGGTGGGAACCAGACTAGCAGGGCTTCACGCAGTTCGAAAACTACCTGCTGCTTACTTTCAGCCACACCTTCACCTGTGTGTGTGTGTGTGTGTGTGTGTTAGCAGAGGAAAAGGTATTTAGATCAGTTGTACCTTATACAGAATGCTGATGTCAGCACAGCTGGGGCAAGGCAGGTTTGCTGGTTTAGGCAGGATGAAGTGTGTGTATAAGTGTGTGTGTATAAGTGTGTGTATGTGTGTGTGTTTGAGAACATGCAGCACCACTCAAAGTGAGATACAGAGGGGCATCCATAAATCTACCCCTGGCCTCTGCTTGGTCTCTCAATAGAGCTGAATTATCTTGAGTGTACATTTCCTCTGTTCCAGGCTGCAGCTGTGTGAGTGTGTGTCAGTGTGTGTGTGCCTCTACTACAATTACCCAGCGAAACCTTGCACACTGCATGGCCCTAAATTATTTCTGAAGGAACAAGAAACAAACATTTAGATTCACAGTTAGGTTTAGATTCAGTTAGATTTAGATTCACAGTTAGGTTTAGTTTCAGTTAGATTTAGATTTGCAGTTAGATTTAGATTCAAAGTTAAGATTTAGATTCTGTTTGGTTTATTTGGCTGAAAGAAGAGACACGCTCTCCTGTCAGTCTGGAACATGTTTCTGATTGTTAACTCTTTACCATGGGCTCTGAATGGCAGCTCTTATGTTAACAAGGTTTTTCATGGACATAGTTTTCTCTTACTATCCTCATTTAAAGAGTTATGATGAACAAACCAATATAAGTTGGTGAACATTTGAATGATCTTAATGCTTAATTTCATAGCTAGCAGCCACACACACACACACGCACAGGGCATTGTGTGAAACCTGTAGTTAAGACATAAGGAGCTACTCTGCAGTAAACAGATGTTTGATTGGTCTGAACAGGCAGACACATGCCTGACTAACTGTGGGTGATGTGGAGGACAAAACAGAGAACATGCTTCTATAAGCTGCACCTTCTCGTCCTGTTTCAGAAGCCATGGCATTTGGATTAACTGCAGGATTTGTTTAAAAAGTCAGCAAGACTAAACTTTAATGATGAAAAACCCTCTAAGAAAAGGAAAACCCCTCTAAAAGGGAAACAGCATTTCTGTTCTGTGTTCATGAACACCGATGAAGTTCAGCTGTCCCTGTTTACTGCTCCACAAATGACTCTACAGGCCAGGAAAGGTGTTCTCTGTTCACTGTTTTGTGGGTTGACAGTTCTGTCTGAGAGTATATATGTGAGCTGCTATGTGTGTGTGTGTGTGTGTGCAGTGTTGGGTAAGTTACTTTAAAGATGTAATTTGTTACAGTTTCAAGTTAACTTGTTTAAAATGTAATTGTAGAGTAACTTTTCGATTACTTAAAAAAAGTAATGTAACTAATTACTTTTGGATTACTTTAAGGTTTAAATGAGTACTGACCCATGTTCAACATTTAATTTTTGAGAACTGACAGTGTGAACCTTAAAAGTGTACTAAGCTGAGAGGGACTTGCTGATAGGCAATCACAGGAGGTCCACAAGAAGAGATGCCTGCACCAGGCATGTAAGATTCTCAGACTCCTGTCATCGGGCCATACTCTTTTCTGCTCCTCCTCCAGGCTCTACCATTTTCACAGTTTGCAGACTAACACAAGCAGGTTCAGAAACCACTTCTTTCCCACAGCGGTCACCTTATTGAACTCTTCCCAAAGACCATTCTTTCCTTCCCCTCTATCCATACCTTACCATCCACACAACATCTGTACAGTGTTCCTCTTCAATTCACATTTGTATAGCCCTATCTACAGTGGTATAGGATAATCTGTATATTATCTGTATGATTCCATCTGTATTTATCACATTTATTTATACCATGGTATTTTTCTTTGCCCTGTGCAATGTACTGCCATAACTACATTACACACACATGCATTTCCCTAGGTAATTTATCTATTCTGCACATATCTATTAACCATCGTTACTTACACTAGCTGTAAATAACTGCATTTTATCTCTAAATATTGCATTCTATACAACCTGCACGTGTTGCACTTGATTAGATACCAAACTGCATTTCATTACTTCATACGGGGGGTGGGGGGTGGGGAGGTGGTGAGTGTAAGTTGTCGACGGGGGGGGGGGGGGGGGGTGGTGGCGAGTGTGAAATGGAGGCAAATTAAGTATTATATCGCGATCGATTCTTAGTGTTGACTTGTAACTCCCGCGGTAGCCCAACTCAAAAGTAGCCCAAAAAACCGCACCCCGCGACCCCAGAATTATTACCCGCGGCTGGATTTTCAAACGAGCCCATTTTGGCGTGAAAACCGCGAACCTGGCAACTCTGGTCTCGAGTGTCTTTTTTTCTTGATGCTTTGGCAGACCTCGGCGTGACGGGCAGGATTTTAACAGGACTCCCACATGCTGGGAGGGGCTTGATGAGCTGAAGTAATTGCTCTGAGTGGAGTGGGCGGAGCCTCTTAGTGGAGTGGGCGGGGCCTCTGGGGAACAGATGCACACATGTGTGTCTCAGCCAGCAGGTTCCTCCAGCAACATAGAGCAGGCATGGGGCAGGAGCTTGCAACATGTGACACGCCAAACTGCATTTCTGGCCTTTGTAACAAAGGGCCTCTGTGTGTGTGTGTGTGTGTGTGTGTGCGTGAGTATGTGTGTGTGTTACTGGGGTAGTTTCTATTAAGGCTGTGTTTGTCTGCCAGGCTGTAGCTGTGATGTAGGGTGAGATGGTTTAGTTCTTAACTTTCAGAATATGCCTCAGATTCAAATAAGCAGTTTGACATAAAGGTACTTAAAATCATCCTTACATATCCGCTGGGACTATGAAATGCTTAAAGTATTGCATTAGAATATAGCATTAGTCTAGGGGTTTAGTACTGGTGTTGGGATTTAGCATTAGGCATAAGGTTTAGCACATGGTTTACCATTAGGCTTAAAGTTTAGCATATGGGTGTAGCATTAAGGTTGTTGTTCAGGGAGATTTAGAAACCTGAACTACAGCAGTACATTTTCCTGTGCTACAGGAAGGACAACACAAACTTTTCTGTAGATTTCAAAGCATATTTCATATACTGTGAAACAGGAATATCCAGAACTGGAAGGCATTAGACAGAGAGGTGCCATGCTGAAAATGAGCTTCATTCAAATTCTTTTGGTCCTTTGTGAGCTAAAAGCACCATTTCTTCTTTTCACTCTAAACCACATCAGTCTGAGGTTTCCATAGTGTCCTGTGTGCATGTGAGCAACGTGTGTTTCAGAGGGCAGATAGGAAGCTGTGACAGAAGTGAACAAGTGAATTTCTGTAGGGTTGTTTTATAATACTTTAATAACGTGTTGGAATATATGTGTACTGTAGTTTATGCCCTTGATTGAGATTTTGGAACTGTTTGAAGGAGCCATTTGTGTGGCACATGTGTGTGTATATATGTGTGTGTGTGTGTGTGTGTGTTGTGTATGTGTGTGTGTGAGAGAGAGAGAGAGAGAGAGAGAGAGAGAGAGAGAGAGAGAGAGAGAGAGAGAGAGAGAGAGAGAGAGATTCATGCAGTGTAATCTTCAAGCCGAAGTATTTACTCACTGAAAGCCTACACCAACAAACCCCCAACCAACACTACAGTAAACAACTATAAACTCCTCCTCTTCCTCTCTCTGTCTTCCTCTCTCTCAAACACACATACACAAGATGCCCTTTGCTCTCCTTGTGTGCTGCACCACTAGCTTGTCTAGTAACAGGGCTGTTTTCTTGGTGCCCCTGTGCTGGTTGCTAGCAGCAGGCAGGAGCAGCAGAGGAAGCGTCTCTGTCTGTTTGGGATCAGCTCCACGCAGGAAGTCCCGGGGGTGGTGGGGGAGGTGCAGCGGGGGACGCAGGAGATTTCCTCACTGGCTTGACCGGCCCACCGATACGTTGGGCTTACTTTGTCTTTTCAGTCTTGATTTCCACCAACACAATACAGCAACGACTTTCACTTCAGCCAACATATGCGGCACACCTGATCCGTGCTGGTCAGAGATTCCAGCAGGTCTCTGTCCCTACACCTCCTCTGTCTCTGCAGGTCTCTGTCCCTACACCTCCTCTGTCTCTGCAGGTCTCTGTCCCTACACCTCCTCTGCTGCACATGCAGGTCTCTGTACCTTCTTCTGTCTCTGCATGTCACTGTCCTTAAACTTCTTCTGTCTATGCAGGGCTCTGTCCCTACAACTCCTTTATCTCTGCAGGTCTCTCTCCCTACACCTCCTTTTGTCTCTGCAGGTCTCTGTCCCTACACGTCTTCTGTCTCTGCAGGTCTCTGTCCCTACAACTCCTCTATCTCTGCAGGTCTCTGTCCCTACACGTCTTCTGACTCTGCAGGTCTCTGTCCCTACAACTCCTCTATCTCTGCAGGTCTCTGTCCCTACACGTCTTCTGACTCTGCAGGTCTCTGTCCCTACAACTCCTCTATCTCTGCAGGTCTCTGTCCCTACACCTCCTCTGTCTCTGCAGGTCTCTGTCCCTACACCTCCTCTGTCTCTGCAGGTCTCTGTCCCTACAACTCCTCTGTCTCTGCAGGTCTCTGTCCCTACACCTCCTATATCTCTGCAGGTCTCTGTCCCTACACCTCCTCTGCTGCTTGTGTGCACATCTCTCATTTCTTTCTGCACCAGTGCCTGTCTGAGCTCTTTAGTCGACATTCAACAGAGGAGCTCAAAGTCGGGGCTGGATATTCACTTCTGTTTGTAATTTCATCCCCAGCGAAACCCCTGGCGGCTGCAAGTCTTTGTGGGTAATCAGAGACAGATGTGCTGCTGCTCTGGCTGCTCCTGCGACACTCCTGTGATCAGCAATGCCCATCAGGCCGAAGGGCCCATCAGGCCACCAGGGCTCAGGCAGCCTCTCACATCTCACTCAGGCCTGTGCAGGGGTTCCATTCCTGCCCACACGTCTCGGACTCTGGTGCTCATCTACAGTGAAAGCACTACAAAAGAGTAAAAGCTGATACACACTCACACACACATACAACCATATGCATGCAAACACACATTTAGAAACATTTAGAGTACTAACACACACACACACACAGACACACACACACACACACAGACACACACACACACACACACACACACACACAGTGCATACTCCAAGTAAAAACAAATCTGCACTGCAGATTCCCTAGCAGAAACCAGTCAGACGGCTCTAATGTCATTTGACTCTAACATGTCGTTCTTCTCTTGCTGCTCTGAAATCTTCTCCGCTAACAAGCTAAGTATTATGGTACTATGGTACTGCTCCACCTTAACCCTAGGGCTAAACCATAAACCTAGGGCTAAACCTTAACCCTAATGTTAAACCTATATGCTAAACCTTAACCCTAATCCTAAATCCCAACACCAGTACTAAACCCCTACACTAATGTTATATTCTAATGCAATATCATAAGCATTTCATAGTCCCAGTGGATATGTAAGGATGAATTTGAGTCTGATTAAGTACCTTTATGTCAACATAAATTTTATATCGAATACATGTTTGGTCATACCAAATCCCTTGTATGTATCCTCATTTGATATGGATTTAGTAGATATTGTTCTAAGGTGACACAAGTCAAAATGTTACTAAATGTTACTAAAGGTAAATATTACTTTATAGCCTATATGATTAAAATGTCATGATGAAACTCACTGATGCTGTTTTTTTCTTGTTTTATCTTCCGCAATCATTATGAAACAATAAATTTCTGTTTACATTTTAGTTATAATGTTGCCTGGAATAAACCCAGATTACGATCCGCTTTTGAAGATGTGTGCCATTCTCAACTGAGAGATTTCTGAAGGAAGTTCTTTACATAAGTATCTTTAGCAAAATTTTAGACATGTCCATGGTCTCTTATTGAAGGACAGTGTATTTCATCAGTATACTCCGGTGAGGTATATTCTAGCCACAGGTTTAATATGAAGAACGTCATGTGCTTACAAACACCAAATTCTTCTACACTGTGTAGGCTGTTCACACTGGTGGAGTTTGGTAGTTTGACAGGAGAGGAGAGATTGGACATTCTGCAGCAAAAGCCCTTCTGCACAGTGCTGACCTGCTGTGGAGGGACCATGTTTGTGTGGACACCTTTCACACGTCTGCTGAGCTGTTCATGTGTCTGCACAGAAGAATAAAGGAGCTTGTGGGAGCTTGCTGGTGGCTACACTGCCTGAAAATGTAGGGAGGCAGTGTTATGAGACACAGTCAATGGGTTAAAAATAATCAGCCCTGTGGATTAGGTTACAGATTCATTCTAAATAAGTAACCAGTAATGTGTACTGGAATGCACTTTAAAATAACACTTCTGGTCCTGCTCATTGCTGTACTCCATAAGACAGAACACAAGCACAGGTTTCAGCAGTGATTACACCATCACGCCGGCTCTAAAACACAAACAGGTCTGAGCAATGTTGCCTTGGGATCCCTGAGGGGTGTAGATGTCAGCTTATCTGCCTCTGCACGACTGATTACCACAGCGAGCACTGGGTCACCTGCTAATGACGTAACCCGTCTCACTGCTTACCCCCCTCTCTGTGGTGCGGAGGGGTTACCCCCCTCTCTGTGGTGCGGAGTGAGTGTAGTGGTTGATGGTTGTGCATGGGATGATGAAGACAGCTCACATCACACACTGCATCTAATTAAGGTCTCTGGTTTCTGAGCTCTCTCTCTCTCTATCACACACACACACACACACACACACACACACACACACACACACACACACACACACACACACACACACACACACACACACACACACACAGCATGCCATCTGAGGCCACGGCAACGCCTCACCCCAATAATCCACTTCCTCCACATTTCCTCCCCCACCTTTTGTATGTGTGTAGTCAATATATTGTACTAACCTGATGAACTGGGCACAGTGCAAAGTTAATGTCTTTCAGACAGCACAGTAACCATGGCTACCACCTTATTATTCCTGCTTGGCCATCTGCTTCAAACATTAACCTAGCACAAACACACACACACACACACACACACACACACACACACACACACACACACGAGATAGAGACATAGAAAAATAAAGACAAAGAGAAAGAGACAGAGAAAGAGAGGGAGTGAGAAAGAGACAAGGGTGAGATAGAGTGATACAGATGGAGGAAGAGAGCGAGAGAAGCTGGTGGGACTAGGATGGCTGTGGCTCATTCTGCGCTTCGTTCTGGTCTCAGAACGGACTGGGTTTCTTTCTGAAACTCGTGATTGGCATGTAGCCAATCTGCCTCTCTGTTTCAGGATCTGGGAGCTGTACAGCAAGCTGTGAGCGAGAGAGGACAGTGAGGACAGTGTGTTTAGTGAGAGAGGACAGTGAGGACAGTGTGTTTAGTGAGAGAGGACGGTGAGGACAGTGTGTTTAGTGAGAGAGGACGGTGAGGACAGTGTGTTTAGTGAGAGAGGACGGTGAGGACAGTGTGTTTAGTGAGAGAGGACGGTGAGGACAGTGTGTTTAGTGAGAGAGGATGGTGAGGACAGTGTGTTTAGTGAGAGAGGACAGTGAGGACAGTGTGTTTATTGAGAGAGGACAGTGAGGACAGTGTGTTTAGTGAGAGAGGATGGTGAGGACAGTGTGTTTAGTGAGAGAGGACAGTGAGGACCCCTCAGCACTGGGAGACGGCCGGTGCTCATCGTTACACTGCAGAGGGAGTGGTGTCAGCCTCCCTCCATGAGCAACAGCTCGGTTGCTGGCAGGGGGACAGACCGAGTGTTTCTCCTGCATCCGTCTCTTTCTCTCCCCAGGAGGGATGGCACAGCCCCGGGCCTCTGCTCACACAGGCTTCTCTTCAGCCGTGGGTAAAGGTTTGCTCACTGCTCACCTGTGAAGTCAGCAGTACTCGCCCCTCTTATAACCCTAACCTTGACCGCAGCAGGACAGGTGTCGGGACAGCGGGGCAGTGCAGTGGGGGCAGGAGGGGGTAGGATGGGGTGTTCACAGGAAGTATTCACAGGCAGATTTTCAGCAAAGATGAGAGCGCCTTCCGCCCTGCAGGCTCAGTGGTAGGAGAACCCAAAATCTCCATGATGATGGGTGTAATTCAACCTGAGGCCAGTCCGAGTGCCCTGCACCTCTCTGGGTGTTTATTTCAGCTCCTTGATTCATATGTTTGCATTTCTATCGTTCATGCTGACTAGCACAAACTGGCCAGTGCTGGAGCATTCATTGGTATCCAGGCAGCGTCTCCTCAGAAACTGTTGCCGTGGCATCGATTTTCCCTCCAAAGAGCAAAGGCATGTGACCCAGAGCAGCTCTCTCTCTCTCTCTCTCTCTCTCTCTCTCTCTCACACACACACACACACACAGATTGAAATGATTATAGATCTTTTCATATATAGATCTATAATATACATGCACACATCTAACACCATTTATGCACCACAAATATCTTCTTATGTTAAAGTAGCTTCACAAGTGAAACTTCCCAACAACAGAACCCAGAGGCTTTTTCCTGATCCTGTCTTTGAATGAAAGTCTTTCATGCCTCGCTTTGTGTAGACTGTGTAGACTGCAGTATTTTGTGTAGACTGTGTAGACTGCAGTATTTTGTGTAGACTGTGTAGACTGCAGTATTTTGTGGAGACTGTGTAGACTGCAGTATTTTGTGGAGATTGTGTAGACTGCAGTATTTTGTGTAGACTGTGTAGACTGCAGTATTTTGTGGAGACTGTGTAGACTGCAGTATTTTGTGGAGATTGTGTAGACTGCAGTATTTTGTGTAGACTGTGTAGACTGCAGTATTTTGTGTAGACTGTGTGACTGCAGTATTTTGTGGAGACTGTGTAGACTGCAGTATTTTTTGTGGAGATTGTGTAGACTGCAGTATTTTGTGTAGACTGTGTAGACTGCAGTATTTTGTGGAGACTGTGTAGACTGCAGTATTTTGTGGAGATTGTGTAGACTGCAGTATTTTGTGTAGACTGTGTAGACTGCAGTATTTTGTGTAGACTGTGTGACTGCAGTATTTTGTGGAGACTGTGTAGACTGCAGTATTTTGTGGAGATTGTGTAGACTGCAGTATTTTGTGTAGACTGCAGTATTTTGTGTAGACTGTGTGACTGCAGTATTTTGTGGAGACTGTGTAGACTGCAGTATTTTGTGGAGATTGTGTAGACTGCAGTATTTTGTGTAGACTGTGTAGACTGCAGTATTTTGTGGAGACTGTGTAGACTGCAGTATTTTGTGGAGATTGTGTAGACTGCAGTATTTTGTGTAGACTGTGTAGACTGCAGTATTTTGTGTAGACTGCAGTATTTTGTGTAGACTGTGTAGACTGCAGTATTTTGTGGAGACTGTGTAGACTGCAGTATTTTGTGGAGATTGTGTACACTGCAGTATTTTGTGGAGATTGTGTAGACTGCAGTATTTTGTGTAGACTGTAGTATTTTGTGGAGACTGTGTAGACTGCAGTATTTTGTGGAGATTGTGTACACTGCAGTATTTTGTGGAGATTGTGTAGACTGCAGTATTTTGTGTAGACTGTGTAGACTGCAGTATTTTGTGTAGACTGTGTAGAACCAATGATGGTTATTTCAGTAGGTGGAGCCACAAAGCCATTTCACCCTGGACATCATATTTCAAGCTCTTACATGACTGCAAAATGAAAACAACTGCTGCTATATCTGGGAAACAAACACACGTGTGTGTGTGTGTGTGTGTGTGTGTGTGTGTGTGTGTGTGTGTGTGTGTGTGTGTGTGTGTGTGTGTGTGTGTGTGTGTGTGTTTATATGCATGTGTCGTTGGTGGCAGCTGGTTGGCCCCAGTATCTCTCTGGTCCGATTTCACACCAAGCCCCAGACACCTGAAACCTGCCGGTTGAGTTTCAGCTCTGTACCATAAACACATCGTCATACTCTGCAGTCTGAAGCAGAACATTGTCCCGGTGGAAGCTTTCTCCTGAGAAACCCATCACTCACAAAGAACAGGCTGGACTTCTGTAGGATCCTCCACTTCTAAGGAATTCTGCTTATGGGTCCAAAACCAAGGGTGCTGTTTTCTGTAAGGGACGCATGTCCCAGAACCCCAGAGAAATACTTCAGATGTAGCTGTTTTTGGAATGTTGTTTATCATGTTTCTGGTTGTCTCATATTGTCTGGTTGATTAAGAGGTTTTCTGCACTCCATGAGTGGCCAGTAGAGTAGTAATACACACACACACACACACACACACACACACACACACACACACACACACACACACACACACACACACACACACACACACACACACACACATGCATACAATCAAAAAGTTTCCCTTACAGAGGTGACCTAATTGTTTCATTTCCTGTGTCACTGTGGTATGTGCTACATATGAAATCAGCCCTGCCCTTCCCCCTAGCATCTAATGTCTGGATCTGTCTGCTGTCCCTATTAACAATGGGAATCTTCCTACAATGCTGACAAACGTACACAGAGCCACAC